>NC_091361.1:18747473-18767473 GCF_038502225.1 Cherax quadricarinatus
CACTACAAGCTTAAGTTCACTGTTCCGGTCACTACAAGCTTGAAGTTCACTGTTCCGGTCACTACAAGCTTGAAGTTTACTGTTCCGGTCACTACAAGCTTGAAGTTCACTGTTCCGGTCACTACAAGCTTGAAGTTTACTGTTCCGGTCACTACAAGCTTGAAGTTTACTGTTCCGGTCACTACAAGCTTGAAGTTTACTGTTCCCGTCACTATAAGCTTGAAGTTGTTCTCGTCACTACGAGCTTGAAGTTTACTGTTCCCATCACTATAAGCTTGAAGTTCACTGTTCCGGTCACTACAAGCTTGAAGTTTACTGTTCCGGTCACTAAAAGTTTGAAGTTGTTCTCGTCACTACAAGCTTGAAGTGTACTGATCCCGTCACTATAAGCTTGAAGTTCATTGTTCCCGTCACTATAAGCTTGAAGTTCACTGTTCCGGTCACTACAAGCTTGAAGACATATTATCGTAAAATACACGTCTTCATTCCACATTCTGTCAGTACTGTTATACCTTTACTTACCGGAAGCCTTGCTCAAATCTACTTAACAACATATTGATCAAGTCACAATATCGTAACTGGAACAATACACGAATAACCCGCACATGGGAGAGAGAGGCTGATAACGACCTTCCGCTCAAACTTGGACTGAAGTCGTTATAAACATATTCCTCAACCTAGTGAGCTACTCACAAATGCCATATGGAAAAGAGTCAGTAAATTCGTTAGGCAAGAATGTCCTCTTGTGAGTCGTATAGTGTGCTCATCAAGATGGCTCCTAAGTGTATTCACTATTATCAATTCCACTAATTTTCTCACTGTTGACATCAGGTTGACTGGGTGGTAATTCGGTAGTGATCTACCTAACGTTTTGCTGTCAGGAATCAAATTAACCATCTATATATCAATTACGATACTCGTTGGTTTTGATATACTAAAAAGACTAGTTGATGGTTTAAGTTCCATCTTGCATTGCTTAACAATTTCCGAAATCGGTTTGACGTAGTCCGTGGACTTACTTGACTTTAAGAAATCTAATTCTTTAGTAACCATGTCTCTAGTGACTGTGATATTACAAGATTCATTTTCCTCAACTCCACATCATTTCCTTCAGCACTGAGATAATATGGCTACTACCATAATCAGTCATGATATATCTCATAGACTTTTAAGCGTTTTAAAGTAACCTTCAGACAATCAGTAAGGCGGAATCATTCAGACCTGTGCATGAGGTGTCTTCATGAAGCAGCGGGTCGTCAAGCAGGCATGAACACACAGAATGCAACATAATTGGGGCAATCGTTTGAAAAGCAGATTTTCTAGATACCCTAGAAGGAAGGTTACGAAACATGTTTATCAGTTACATTTAGGTGTAAGCCTTTAAGTGTAACATGCCAGTATCGCTAACAATAATTGTGGAACTCTTATTGTGCCACATTGTGTAAAAGATTGTATACATAAGTAATCAATGCTGTAATTATAAATATTTTTACAGCAAATACGTGTTTCACAACTAACTAAAAATTGAAACCGAAAATTATCCGACTTATCGTTCCATCATGGACGAATCTAAAGTCGCGAGAGGGAACGAAAAGGAGAAAGCCAGAAGTTAGGTCAGGGCAAAGGAAGGTGAAGAGACAGCCATGGTCAGGTCAAGTCATGCGTGTTCTGAAGATTAGAGCAAGTGTGAATCTTGGTGAAATCATGATCTCTCAGAGAGTGCAGCCAGTACAGAAATGTTTGATAAGTTGTTAATACTGAATGTTATTGAATGTTTATATATATATATATATATATATATATATATATATATATATATATATATATATATATATATATATATATATATATATATATATATATATATATATATATTCCGTGCCGAATAGGCAGAACTTGCGATCTTGGCTTAAATAGCAACGCTCATCTTGCCATATAGGACAAGCGAAAATTTGTGCATGCAATAATTTCGCCAAAACCATTCTGAACCTAACGAAAAAAATATATTTCACTGTGTTTGTTTAGTATTAAATTATTGCAAACAAATCTAAAATATATTTAGTTGGGTTAGGCTAAAATAAATTGCGCTTGTTATAATAAGGTTAGGTAAGTTTTCTAAGATTCTTTTGGTGCAAAATTTAAAATTTTTACATTAACTTTAATGAAAAAAAATATACCTTTAAACGTATAAAAGAAAATTTCAGAAAGGACTTAATTTAAATGAGTTCTTGCTAATTGACCAGTTTTACATATTCGGCACGACATTCACGACAAGTGTGTGTGTGTGTGTGTGTGTGTATGTGTACTCACCTAGTTGTACTCACCTAGTTGAGGTTGCGGGGGTCGAGTCCGAGCTCCTGGCCCCGCCTCTTCACTGATCGCTACTAGGTCACTCTCCCTGAGCCGTGAGCTTTATCATACCTCTGCTTAAAGCTATGTATGGATCCTGCCTCCACTACATCGCTTCCCAAACTATTCCACTTACTGACTACTCTGTGGCTGAAGAAATACTTCCTAACATCCCTGTGATTCATCTGTGTCTTCAGCTTCCAACTGTGTCCCCTTGTTACTGTGTCCAATCTCTGGAACATCCTGTCTTTGTCCACCTTGTCAATTCCTCTCAGTATTTTGTATATCGTTATCATGTCCCCCCTATCTCTCCTGTCCTCCAGTGTCGTCAGGTTGATTTCCCTTAACCTCTCCTCGTAGGACATACCTCTTAGCTCTGGGACTAGTCTTGTTGCAAACCTTTGCACTTTCTCTAGTTTCTTCACGTGCTTGGCTAGGTGTGGGTTCCAAACTGGTGCCGCATACTCCAATATGGGCCTAACGTACACGGTGTACAGGGTCCTGAATGATTCCTTATTAAGATGTCGGAATGCTGTTCTGAGGTTTGCTAGGCGCCCATATGCTGCAGCAGTTATTTGGCTGATGTGCGCTTCAGGAGATGTGCCTGGTGTTATACTCACCCCAAGATCTTTTTCCTTGAGTGAGGTTTGTAGTCTCTGACCCCCTAGACTGTACTCCGTCTGCGGCCTTCTTTGCCCTTCCCCAATCTTCATGACTTTGCACTTGGTGGGATTGAACTCCAGGAGCCAATTGCTGGACCAGGTCTGCAGCCTGTCCAGATCCCTTTGTAGTTCTGCCTGGTCTTCGATCGAGTGAATTCTTCTCATCAACTTCACGTCATCTGCAAACAGGGACACCTCAGAGTCTATTCCTTCCGTCATGTCGTTCACAAATACCAGAAACAGCACTGGTCCTAGGACTGACCCCTGCGGGACCCCGCTGGTCACAGGTGCCCACTCTGACACCTCGCCACGTACCATGACTCGCTGCTGTCTTCCTGACAAGTATTCCCTGATCCATTGTAGTGCCTTCCCTGTTATCCCTGCTTGGTCCTCCAGTTTTTGCACCAATCTCTTGTGTGGAACTGTGTCAAACGCCTTCTTGCAGTCCAAGAAAATGCAATCCACCCACCCCTCTCTCTCTTGTCTTACTGCTGTCACCATGTCATAGAACTCCAGTAGGTTTGTGACACAGGATTTCCCGTCCCTGAAACCATGTTGGCTGCTGTTGATGAGATCATTCCTTTCTAGGTGTTCCACCACTCTTCTCCTGATAATCTTCTCCATGATTTTGCATACTATACATGTCAGTGACACTGGTCTGTAGTTTAATGCTTCATGTCTGTCTCCTTTTTTAAAGATTGGGACTACATTTGCTGTCTTCCATGCCTCAGGCATGTGTGTGTGTGTGTGTGTGGGTGCGTGAGTGCGTGAGTGCGTGAGTGGTGCATGTGAGTTCACTGCAATCAACAAAAACATTCTGGCCTTAACTCGTTTTTTGTGCTTTAGTTTGTCTCGTTTATTTATTTATTATTATTATTATTATTATTATTATTATTATTATTATTATTATTATTATTATTATTATTATTATTATTATTATTATTACACTCGAGAAAGCGTAAATCCATAGGACTCAGAATCTTGGAAATGGGGGGTTATCGGGTTTGATCCAAAAAAAAAATTGAAGACATCTCTAATATATTGGATCAGGATCTCTAAGATCAAGTCACCGCTCTGGAAGGTAGTTTGTAAGTGGTTCTCCAGTATGGTCCCGGCCCGGGTCCGTGAGGTGACCTGACATTGACTCCCCATGCAAGGTTGTCATACAGTCAATATAGCATAACTGGCAGTGGGCCAGCCAGCCTGTTGACTCAATGATTGGTTATGTCTGATGGTCAAAAGCCTACATTACCTGTTACCTGTTGTTCAGGGTGTAAGATCCTTTATTACTTGTTGTGTTAGTCACCTGTTCGTTGTTACCTACTTGTCTGGGTGAGTTGTGGGAATTTTGTTCGCTGTTACCCACCTGTCTTCTGTGTTGTGGGAACCTTGTTCACTGTTACTCACCTGTCTGGGTGAGTTGTGGGAACTTTGTTCATTTTTACCCACCTGTCTTATGGGAACCTTGTTCACTGTTACCCACCTTTGTGCATGATGTTTAGTATCATGAACACTCCTCTCGCACTTGTCCACCTTGCACATGCTCTCAATGTTAGACAGTGTCTGCACCTTACGTGATGTGTTCCATGTGATGACTTCTATCTAGACATTTTCTGTGCATGACTCATTCTCCCCAGCTTCTATCTTCCCCATTTACTTCTAAGATTAAACTCTAAACGCCACTTTATCATTCTTCCAGCTTGTCCAAGTCCTGTAAAGTAAAAGGACACAAGTGCAACTAATGTGACATTTTATTGTGGGAACATTTCGCTCTCCAAGATCTGAGTCAAGCCGGCTTGGCAAAGCTCCTGGAGAGCGAAACGTTGCCACAATAAAATGTCACATTAGTTGCACTTGTGTCCTTTTACTTTACATATTGTCGGTAATTCTACCAACATTATTACAATCTGTCCAAGTCCTCTTGTAAATTTTGGTAGCAATTTTATGTCAGCATCTCTCTCACTATCTTTACACCATTTGCAAACATCAATGTCTCGCTGTATAGACAACCAGGTTTGTTGTGAGAAAATGAAAGATAACTCCAATTCCTTGAGCGAAGATCTTCTCGTCCGTATGAAGGTTCTGCTATCAAGGTTTACTTGTCTGTGCACAAGTCTGCTTTCCTTGCCATCTGCCCTGGCAGTGACAGTCATACTTTATACTCGAATGACAATATACTACAGTGATAGAATTGACCTCTTTTCCATGTTTGAGTTATTTTGGGAGGGCATTAGATCTAGTCTAGCTGGTTCATGCATCATGTCGCCTGTTTATTGCGGGAACTTTGATATTCTAAGGATGAAAGCTTCTTCCTACTGATTCCAGTAGCATCTCTCTCCAAGTGTGTGTGTGTGTGTGTGGGGGGGGGGGATGCTCACTGATTTGTACTCACCGATTTGTGTTTCCGGGAGTCGAAGCTTTGCTCCTGTTCTCGCCTCCTAGAATACTTTTCGTGGTATCACTGACACCTAATTTCTTTGGCTTTATCAAATCTGTTGTTGGATCTATGTATTTAGTTTACCTTCATCACTGTCTTATCTAAGTCATTCCACTTTTCAACCATCCTGAGACTTAAGAAATACTTCCTTACATCCCTACGGCTCATTTGTGTCTTCAGCTTTCACCTGTGTCCCCTTGATCCTGGTCCTCTTAACTTAGTCTGTCACTATCAGCCCTGTCAACTCCTCTTAAGATTTTGTACTTAGCAATGATACCCCTTGTTCTTCTCTCTTCTCAGGATGTCAAGTTCAGTTCCTTCAGCGTAATCTCACTGTGCATTCCCCTCTGTATGTGTATGATTGGAAACCCTTGGACTTTTTCCAATATCTTTGCTTGCTTGAAGATATGTGGGCTCCATGCTAGGGTTGCTTACTCAGTGATAGGCCTAACGTATTTTCTGTGTAAGATACTGAAGAATTCTTTGTTAAAGCTTCTGAATGCTATTTTGAGGTTTGCTAAAATTGCATATGTCCATTATACGGTCTATGTTCATCTCATACGATACGGCAGGTGTTAAATTCAACCCCAGATCCTTTACAGTCCTGCTGTTTGCATCTTCTCTCGGCCTCTGCCGTACTGTGTCCAGCCTGTCCCCTCCTGCAATTTGCGCAGGTTGAACTCGAGAATCTACCGTTCTCTCTGAAGTTCATCAATGTTCTCTCCTGATCTTATTTTCATTAGTGTTACATCGTCAGCAGTGAAACATAAGACTCGATCCTCTCTGGTAGATCATTCATGAAAATTATGAACAGTAGTGGTTCCAACACTGATCCTGGCATTTTGTTGGGTATGGGTGGGTAGCTGGAGCTGGTGTATTTGTAGTCGAGGCCGCTTGTGCTCTTCTCTGACCATCTTGATTGTACGAAGCCTCGTGTACAATACCTGAGCCACGTAGCCTCGTGTACAATACCTGAGCCACGTAGCCTGGTGTTCACTGCATGAGCTACGTAGCCTGGTGTTCTCTACCTGAGCCACGTAGCCTCGTGTTCACTACCTGAGCTACGTAGCCTCGTGTTCACTACCTGAGCTACGTAGTCTGGCGTTCACTACCTGAGCCACGTAGCCTGGTGTTCACTACCTGAGCTACGTAGCCTCGTGTTCACTACCTGAGCTACGTAGCCTCGTGTTCACTACCTGAGCCACGTAGCCTGGTGTTTACTACGTGAGCTACGTAGCCTGGTGATCACTACCTGAGCCACGTAGCCTGGTGTTCACTACCTGAGCTACGTAGCCTCGTGTTCACTACCTGAGCTAAGTAGCCTGATGCTCACTACCTGAGCCACGTAGCCTGGTGTTCACTACCTGAGCCACGTAACCTGGTCTTCACTACCTGAGCCACGTAGCCTCGTGTTCACTACCTGAGCCACGTAACCTGGTCTTCACTACCTGAGCCACGTAGCCTCGTGTTCACTACCTGAGCCACGTAGCCTCGTGTTCACTACCTGAGCCACATAGCCTCTTGTTCACTACCTGAGCCACGTAGCCTGGTGTTCACTACCTGAGCCACGTAGCCTCGTGTTCACTACCTGAGCCAAGTAGCCTCGTGTTCACTACCTGAGCCACGTAGCCTCGTGTTCACTACCTGAGCCACGTAGCCTCGTGTTCACTACCTGAGCTACGTAGCCTTGTGTTCACTACCTGAGTCACGTAGCCTGGTGTTCACTACCTGAGCCACGTAACCTGGTGTTCACTACCTGAGCCACGTAGCCTCGTGTTCACTACCTGAGCCACGTAGCCTGGTGTTCACTACCTGAGCCACGTAGCCTCGTGTTCACTACCTGAGCCACGTAGCCTGGTGTTCACTACCTGAGCTAAGTAGCCTGGTGTTCACTACCTGAGCCACGTAACCTGGCGTTCACTACCTGAGCTACGTAGCCTCGTGTTCACTACCTGAGCCACGTAGCCTCGTGTTCACTACCTGAGCCACGTAGCCTCGTGCTCACTACCTGAGCCACGTAGCCTCGTGTTCACTACCTGAGCCACGTAGCCTCGTGTTCACTACCTGAGCCACGTAGCCCGGTGTTCACTACCTGAGCCACGTAGCCTCGTGTTCACTACCTGAGCCACGTAACCTGGCGTTCACTACCTGAGCTACGTAGCCTCGTATTCACTACCTGAGCCACGTAGTCTTGTGTTCACTACCTGAGCCACGTAGCCTCGTGTTCACTACCTGAGCTACGTAGCCTCGTGTTCACTGCCTGAGCTACGTAGCCTCGTGTTCACTACCTGAGCTACGTAGCCTGGTGTTTACTACCTGAGCTACGTAGCCTGGTGTTCACCACCTGATCTACGTAGCCTCGTGTTCACTGCCTGAGCTACGTAGCCTCGTGTTCACTACCTGAGCTACGTAGCCTGGTGTTTACTACCTTAGCCACGTAGCCTGGTGTTCACTACCTGAGCTACGTAGCCTGGTGTTCACTACCTGAGCTACGTAGCCTGGTGTTCACTACCTGAGCTACGTAGCCTCGTGTTCACTACCTGAGCCACGTAGCCTGGTGTTCACTACCTGAGCTACGTAGCCTGGTTTTCACTATCTGAGCTACGTAGTCTGGTGTTCACTACCTGAGCTACGTAGCCTGGTGTTCACTACCTGAGCCACGTAGCCTCGTGTTCACTACCTGAGCTACGTAGCCTGGTGTTCACTACCTGAGCTACGTAGCCTGGTGTTCACCACCTGATCTACGTAGCCTCGTGTTCACTGCCTGAGCTACGTAGCCTCGTGTTCACTACCTGAGCTACGTAGCCTGGTGTTTACTACCTTAGCCACGTAGCCTGGTGTTCACTACCTGAGCTACGTAGCCTGGTGTTCACTACCTGAGCTACGTAGCCTGGTGTTCACTACCTGAGCCACGTAGCCTCGTGTTCACTACCTGAGCCACGTAGCCTGGTGTTCACTACCTGAGCCACGTAGCCTCGTGTTCACTACCTGAGCCACGTAGCCTCGTGTTCACTACCTGAGCCACGTAGCCTCGTGTTCACTACCTGAGCCACGTAGCCTCGTGTTCACTACCTGGGCCACGTAGCCTCGTGTTCACTACCTGAGCCACGTAGCCTGGTGTTCACTACCTGAGCCACGTAGCCTCGTGTTCACTACCTGAGCCACGTAGCCTGGTGTTCACTACCTGAGCCACGTAGCCTGGTGTTCACTACCTGAGCCACGTAGCCTCGTGTTCACTACCTGAGCCACGTAGCCTCGTGTTCACTACCTGAGCCACGTAGCCTCGTGTTCACTACCTGGGCCACGTAGCCTCGTGTTCACTACCTGAGCCACGTAGCCTGGTGTTCACTACCTGAGCCACGTAGCCTCGTGTTCACTACCTGAGCCACGTAGCCTGGTGTTCACTACCTGAGCCACGTAGCCTCGTGTTCACTACCTGAGCCACGTAGCCTCGTGTTCACTACCTGAGCCACGTAGCCTGGTGTTCACTACCTGAGCCACGTAGCCTCGTGTTCACTACCTGAGCCACGTAGCCTCGTGTTCACTACCTGAGCCACGTAGCCTCGTGTTCACTACCTGAGCCACGTAGCCTCGTGTTCACTACCTGGGCCACGTAGCCTCGTGTTCACTACCTGAGCCACGTAGCCTGGTGTTCACTACCTGAGCCACGTAGCCTCGTGTTCACTACCTGAGCCACGTAGCCTCGTGTTCACTACCTGAGCTACGTAGCCTGGTGTTCACTACCTGAGCCACGTAGCCTCGTGTTCACTACCTGAGCCACGTAGCCTGGTGTTCACTACCTGAGCCACGTAGCCTCGTGTTCACTACATGAGCTTGTCCATCGCTCTGTATGCAGTGTGCGCATTGCCATTGTTTCACTCCCAGTTACGTATTCCGTTTACGTTATTCGCTTGGTTTACAAACAACGCCTGGCAATATATGGTAACCTACATATATCTTGATTCGTATCATGACACTGTACCTTCATGGGGGGTGTCTTAATGTAGGCACAAAACGTTCTGTATAATAAAGGTCAAGCCATTCCCTTTTTTTTTTTCTTTGAGTCAGCCTGATTACCTTTCATTCCTTGGGCACTGTTTAACCCTAGGTGCGTTTAGTGCCTAGCTGTGAATATAGACACCGTATCCTCCAACACCATGTAGGTGGGGTTGTGTACGATCGGGCGATGCTAACGAAGTTGTCTGTCTGTACTAGAAGAATCTAAGGGTAACTGCGAAGAGTTCCTTCCATCTCTCAAAGAATTTAGAAACTGCTAACAATGTTTCAGTCTTACTAATTTATATATGAATATGATGACTTCACTTAAATCAATACAGATAAGACTTTAAAGTTTTCCCTCTTTATTGAAGCATACATAAGACTGATTAAGATTTTGCTCCTTCGTTTCATATAGAAACGATGGTTAAGTTTCCTTTCGTCCTTTTTGCAACTTGGAAACGAATCTGTAGATTCCACTTTTCATACAGTCGAGACACCAGGAAGGTGAGTACCACCCCTGTGTTTTGTAATCAAAGGCCCTAAGATAACAAGATTTGCAGCTGCAACCAGAGTCCCAAACGACTCCAAGTTTTCTTGAAAAGGGATTCTATTAAGGTCTTCACATTAGAATACGATCAAGTGGGTTATGATGCCTATGATGTATTGCGTTTTACTAGCACCATCAACTTGATTGATTAGGCTTTTAACCAGGGCATCTGATCTGGGATTGAGCCACTTGGGCGATTGTTTCTAAGAGTCGATTACAGGTGGGCAGATCTCGGCATAGAGGAATGGTGTAGCAGACCTCCCAGCAGCTGTGTTGTTCCATCCAGAGTCCCAGAGATGGTATGAAACATCGGATACAGCTTCCCTAACATTACCATTTTATGGAAATAAATGGTGTAAAATACCGACACAATGGAAATATAAACATATATGCAGTATAATGTGATCCTTTATTGACAACGTTACGCCCACACAGTGGGCTTTTTTCCACCCCAGGTAGATCTGTTTGTGAGTTGAAAAAGCCCACTGTGTGGGCGAAACGTTGTCAATAAAGGATCACATTATACTGCATATGTGTTTGATTTTCCATTACCATTTTTATACAAGAATTCTTTTAATCTATGTACTTACATACACTAGTTGTCTAATCTGGACAACGCGCTTCATTGAACTCTTCAAACATATACACAGTAACGAAGGTTACTGGTCATTATGATCAGCTAACCTAAATTAGTTGCTAGCTGCTTCTTATAATCTAGAATGCAGGTTTAATATTCTAGAGTACTCACTGAGTTTTACTTGAGGTTATCTTCCTAACCTCAGACGCTACAAGAATATTAAACCAGCTGCCAACTTCAAATTTGATATTAATAAAAATAGTGTACGTCTGACACAGTAGTTAAGCTTAATCCATATTATATTGAAAAGCTCATTGCCTACATTTAATTAAAAAGGTAAATACATCGAGAAGTCGCTCTCTCTCTCTCTCTCTCTCTCTCTCTCTCTCTCTCTCTCTCTCTCTCTCTCTCTCTCTCTCTCTCTCTCTCTCTCTCTCTCTCTCTCTCTCTAAGTGCTGAGATTCTACTTTCATCTGTATTTTAAGCATTAAAATATTCTTGACTGGTGGTGAATAGGTTACACACAGCCTTATCAACCTTCTTGTAGTCGACAGGATTTTGTTCCAATAACAAGTAACAAAAATAACACAAACGAATCAACATGGAGACAATAAAATAAGTCAAAGTAGCACTCCATATTTCGGCTTCTCAGTGAGCCCCTCTTCAGCATATGGGTTACGTGTGTCAGTAACAGAAAACAAAAGCAATGCCGATGACTGCGGATTAATTCACCCACTAAGATGAAGTATAACAGTTGCGTGGTACCACAGACTCCATTATGAGACCCTGGTAACCCAGTCCCAGCTAGTGGTCCCCAGACACAGTGCTCCCTCGCTCCGGTTATTACCTTCCTCCTTTACATACTTTCCATAAGCGTTGCATCCGGCCTGGCTCGCTGCACACCCTACCAGTGATAATAACACCTCTATTAAGCTTTATAAATTTAAGTAGCGCTTGGAAAAAAACAGAAATACACTTGGTTATTACTAGCTTAACTTAGTGAGTATTCAAGTGGACAGTGATAATATCCGGAGGTTTTCAGAAACAGGTTGTGATCCTAGAAGCGGCCCGTTAGACAGGTCTGAGCCAGGAGTGCCAACGTCCATGGGGAAGCTCCCACTCCATCCCTCAGGGCTCCTCCTCCAGCTATCCGTCTCGTTCGTTTCCATCGTTTACCCAGAGTATCTCATTGAGAATTTTCGCTCTCTCCAAACCGGCCATACGCGGCATTTGCAGCGAGAGGTACTCTGGCAGCATCTACACGGCCGGTTTTTAAGGTGTCTGGCTGGCAACGATGAAGCGTATAAAGCAGTGTTGTTTTGGCTGGCGGGTTTCACTTTCTGCAGGTTACACTTGCTTTGTTTGCCTACAACTCTGACTTATTAGTAATAATGGTAGATTTGCCCACACAATATTAGGTTAAGGGACACAGATGCCCGAAATGCTCTGAAAAACAATGGAGGTTCTGCATGCGCACCTAAATGTCATTCATATCTGTACAAATATTGTATCATACTGAAATAAAAATTATTGTAATGTGACATTTTGTTGTGGCAACGTTTCGCTCTCCAGGAGCTTTGTCCAGCCGTTATTAACGGCTTGACAAAGCTGAAGAGTGAAGCGTTGCCAAAATAAAATGTCACATTAGTTGCATCTGTGTACCAAGTTACTCTCGCCTCACAGTTTCGTCAGGTCGTCTGAAACCAAACTACGGGAGGTCCTGGTCATGGACCGGACCACAGGGGCGTTGACCCTAGGTACACTCTCCAGGTAGAGTGATTGATTGTCTTGTTTTACTACACTTCCAGGTGGTCTACAATCAAACTACCCAGGAATCATTGTTGCATTTCATCTTCAAGACGTTGTTGTCGACCAAGCTGATTTACATCAGTCATTTTCCATCTCGCTGTCCATTATTATTATTATTATAATCAAGGGGGAAGCGCTAAACCCGGAGGATTATACAGCGCCTGGGGGGGGGAGGGATGTGGAAGGCATTCAGGCTTAATTCGGGGAACTGGAGCACAGATCCAATTCCCTAAATCAAGAGCCCCTCACCAACATCAAGGAACCTTCCTTGAGGGGTCTCGCTGTCCAGATTTGTTCGATATACGTTATCGGAAGTGCTATTTAATCGTAGTATTCATCCTTTCTTTTACATCTTCTTCTTCTCTACTTTCATTTTCCTGTTTTCTAATTTTCTTTTTCCATGTTTGTATAATTTTTTTCGTTAATTTCCCTGTTCTCATTTCGCATTATTTCATCATATATAATTGCCTGCAATAGTTAAACTACCTACCACAAAGTCACTGGACATGCTGGCTGACTAATTCGAAGTAGGCAGATAAAAAAACTATTTGCCGGATCGGGCAGACGAGAAAATATATAGGCAGGCAGGCTTTGTATTCCCTAAAGCTGTCTTCAGTGGGAAAGTCCACAGGAAAATATGCTGGTTTGATTAGGAGGAATGCAGGAAAATTAAGCTGGCTTTATCAGGAGTTAGCATAGGAAAAGTTAGCTGTCTGGACCAGGAGGGTATACAAGAAAAGTGTGCTGGCTGGATCAGGAAAAGAGGTTGGCTGGATCAGACAGGCAGAAAGGGGTTAAAAGGTGCAAGCTGGATCAGACAGGCAGACAGGAAAAAAAGGCAAGCTGGATCAGAAAGGCAGACGGGGAAGAAAGGGGCAAGCCGGATGAGATAGGCGGACAGGAAAACAAAAAGGCTGGCCGGATCAGACAGACAAGAATAAAAAGGCAAGCTAGATGAGTCAAATGGGTAAAAAGAGGCAACATGGATGGTTATTTTGACTACATTTAATTCGACGTTCAGAGCAGCGTTGCTACCAGACACAACAGCTTAACAAAACTAGTTACGAGGTTGTTTGAAACAAGTTAATTTTCAACAACGACCCTGTAAACTAAAAGCACGTGAAAAATGATCTAACTGAAATGCATTAGGATAAGATAATTAGTTACTTTAAGTTAAATAATGCCTTTAGAGGCTGGGTTTAATTACTTTAGAAAAATATGGGTCATGTCACTAATGAAGAAACAAGAAAATGTCAATGATAGAGAAAACTTGGACTCCCTCCATAGGCAAAGTCGCATAATTTTTCCGGACTTTCTCAAAAAATTACATGAAATACTCGCTAGAGAAATAGAAGAAATGGAGCGAAAATTGAAAATATCATGCAGTGCCCAAGTGAAAAACAGCAAAAAACCTTCAACAAAACTGCAGGTAACCTAAAAATATTTTTTCTCTTATGCAGAATCGCAGAATCGATAACAAAAACCATCTGGAGTCCTGGGTCGTTGCTTAAAGAAAACGTAACTTTCACTTGTGTCACAAAGAATGAGTGAAATATAAAGGCACAGTACGACTCAGTGATTACCGGGCCATTTAACAGATTGACAATTTAAATAATATTTTCTTGCTTGTGACACAAGACTCTGCCGATTTCTGAGCCAGCTGTACCGCACTGGGCACTGAGGAAACAGCTGGTAGAATGCCCGTGCAATCTTGCCCAGACCCTCACTCCTGGCATTTTATGTTCATCAAAATTCTTCACTAACAGAAGAACTCTCACAAACCCTAAAATCCAGACACATGCTTTGCCACACAGGCTTTACCACACAGGCTTTTACGACCCTGACATAAAGACACTCCATAAAGATAATATGATGACAATAAATGTTATAGTTCGACACATTTTAAAGCCCTTGACAAAGTGCCTAACATCAGTATTGTTAAACATATGGGATTAAACATTTACAGATGGGAGGACCACACGAGTATAAAACAGGACTCACCTCTCTGTCTCAGCTAATGGATCACTGCAACTTAGTTTTGAACACACTGCAAATGGAATTTTGACGAAACAAACACAGTTTTTGAGAGAACCTTTGATGAGTTTGATCATTATATAGTAACACACAAAGCGTGTATAAGAGGAATAACTACATAAGAGGTAACGAAGGATATTCAATTTTCGACAATCCAGACCCAGAGAGTAGTATTTAACAAAGTAAAATCAAGAGGTTCCGAAGTGGACAGTTGTGTTCTTCAAGGCACAGTATCCTCCCTAGGTCTTTCTCATTTTCACATCCGATACAAAGATACATATCGTAGCACTAACATCCTTCGCAAACGAAACTAGAATTTTCACGAGAGTGTCAAGTATCGACGCCACAAACAGCCTACAAACAGATATGAACCTTAGCCCGGTGGGTCATTACGAATAATATAATATTCATTGAAATCAAATTTCAATTTCCCCCGCAGTTGATTTTTTAAATGAAAATTCGAAGAGAATACAAAATGCAACTTACAGAGGTGAAGAGTAATGTGAGGGATGTTGAGGCGTCAATTTCGGAATATAATATTGGTATTATCACAACTGACAGGAAAGTAATAGGCTGAATAAGTCAGTAATGATGATGAGTATCATCAATGATGTCTATCATCAATGATGTGCATCTTGAATGATGTGTATCATCAGTGATGTGTATCATCAATGATGTGTATCATCAATGATGATGTGTCTCACCAACGGTCTATTACAACTCATTAACAATCACATTTATAACAGCTTATGAAGATCTGATGATTATGAAGAACTATCACTCTCAAACTTAACTCTTGTCAGTTTAAATGATTGTGATGGCAAAAAATATTCTCATTGGATATGCTGGAAAATCTGCCAGAAAAATCTATAATTAATATCCAAAACTAGAGATTCTGGCTAGAAATCTGTTCGTACGAGGTGGAAGTATGGTAGACGGTGCAAGGTAACCTCCCTGGAGTTCACAGTACTTTGTACACTAAGTAATCTAAGTGATAAGTAAAGCATAAAGGATCCAAAGGTTTATATTATGTTTCCTTTACATATAAATGAATCACTAATACGCTGACTTCAGGAGGGAAGTCACGAGTTTTAACACAAATCAGGTCAGCCAAGTTGTCGTTGGAAGTGCATGTTGGGATCAGCAACAACGCCGAGAAGACTGATGACTCCTGGAACCATCAACAAGTGGCTGTATGGCTGGCTGACTGGCTGCTAGTAGGGCTCACTCCTTGCTTACCTTGCTTGTTGTTTGGTTTACTTCGTGGTGGAGGCTCGATCCTAACTTCCGCTAATCGCGATAGATACGCTACTCTGCTACTCGTGCTCGGCAAAGCTTGAGTATGAAGTAAACAGGGGCCACCTACCCACACACGATAAGCCACTTCCCCCTCCCCTGATACCACGACCCTCATGTTTTCCTTGTCAATGGACCTCAGACCCGACAGCGCACCTCATGTCTTCCCTACCCTCGCCTCTTAAATAAACAATGATATTTATACAACTCGTTGGTACTTTCTCCTGATTTTCTACGGTGCATATATTTCTTACCCTGTATATCGAAATATATTCTTTTTTCATTAAAAGTGATGTGTGTGTACATA
The DNA here is from genome assembly GCF_038502225.1 of Cherax quadricarinatus. Classification (NCBI taxonomy): domain Eukaryota; kingdom Metazoa; phylum Arthropoda; class Malacostraca; order Decapoda; family Parastacidae; genus Cherax; species Cherax quadricarinatus. Next base: position 18,763,491 of record NC_091361.1, read on the forward strand.
CGACAGCAATGAAGGTGATGTATGTACACACAGATGTATTGAATATGATGCATGTTTAAATTATGGTACTGAAAGTAATGTGTGTACATATTAATGTACTATAAATGATGAATGTGTATAGTAATGTCGTGAAAGTCAATGTATACAAACATTAAAGAAACAATTATTCGTCTATTTAACCAGAACTTTGTTGAGTATTGGTATATAGCTGAAGGTGTACCGCAAGTCACCAAGAAATATTTCCACGTAACGTGATTGTCTCTCAGATCAAACTTCATACTTCTTCCCAGCATAAATTTCTGTATTTGTTTTCAGTAGCCCTCAGTCTCCCAGCAGTACTGTGTCTCCTAGCAGTACTGTGTCTCCCAGCAGTACTGTGTCTCCCAGCAGTACTGTGTCTCCCAGCAGTACTGTGTCTCCCAGCAGTACTGTGTCTCCCAGCAGTACTGTGTCTCCCAGCAGTACTGTGTCTCCAAGCAGTACTGTGTCCCCCAGCAGTACTGTGTCTCCCAGCAGTGCTGTGTCACTCCCCCAGCAGTATTGTGTCACTCTCCCAGCAGTACTATGTCACTCCCCCAGCAGTACTGTGTCACTCCCCCAGCAGTACTGTGTCACTCCCCCAGCAGTACTGTATCACTCCCCCAGCAGTACTGTGTCACTCCCCCAGCAGTACTGTATCACTCCCCCAGCAGTACTGTGTCACTCCCCCAGCAGTACTGTGTCACTCCCCCAGCAGTACTGTATCACTCCCTCAGCAGTACTGTGTCACTCCCCCAGCAGTACGGTGTCACTTCCCCAGCAGTACTGTGTCACTCCCCCAGCAGTACTGTGTCACTCCCTCAGCAGAACTGTATCACTCCCCCAGCAGTACTGTGTCACTCCCTCAGCAGTACTGTGTCACTCCCCCAGCAGTAGTGTGTCACTCCCTCAGAAGCACTGTGTCACTCCCCCAGCAGTAGTGTGTCACTCCCTCAGCAGTACTGTGTCACTCCCCCAGCAGTAGTGTGTCACTCCCCCAGCAGTACTGTGTCACTCCCCCAGCAGTAGTGTGTCACTCCCTCAGAAGTACTGTGTCACTCCCCCAGCAGTAGTGTGTCACTCCCTCAGCAGTACTGTGTCACTCACCCAGCAGTACGGTCTCACTCCCCCAGCAGTACTGTGTCACTCCCCCAGCAGTACTGTGTCACTCCCCCAGCAGTACTGTGTCACTCCCCCAGCAGTACTGTGTCACTCCCCCAGCAGTACTGTGTCACTCCCTCAGCAGTACTGTATCACTCCCTCAGCAGTACTGTGTCACTCCCCCAGCAGTACTGTGTCACTCCCCCAGCAGTAGTGTGTCACTCCCCCAGCAGTACTGTGTCACTCCCTCAGAAGTACTGTATCACTCCCTCAGCAGTACTGTGTCACTCCCCCAGCAGTACTGTGTCACTCCCTCAACAGTACTGTGTCAATCCCCCAGCAGTACTGCGTCACTCCCCCAGCAGTACTGTGTCACTCCCCCAGCAGTACTGTATCACTCCCCCAGCAGTACTGTGTCACTCCCCAGCAGTACTGTGTCACTCCCCCAGCAGTACTGCGTCACTCCCCAGCAGTACTGTGTCACTCCCCCAGCAGTACTGTGTCACTCCCCCAGCAGTACTGTGTCACTCCCCCAGCAGTACTGTATCACTCCCCCAGCAGTACTGTGTCACTCCCCCAGCAGCACTCTGTCACTCCCCCAGCAGTACTCTGTCACTCCCCCAGCAGTACTGTGTCACTCCCCCAGCAGTACTGTGTCACTCCCTCAGCAGTTCTGTGTCACTCCCCCAGCAGTACTCTGTCACTCCCCCAGCAGTACTCTGTCACTCCCCCAGCAGTACTGTGTCACTCCCCCAGCAGTACTGTGTCACTCCCCCAGCAGTACTATGTCACTCCCTCAGCAGTACTGTATCACTCCCTCAGCAGTGTACTGTGTCACTCCCCCAGCAGTACTGTGTCACTCCCCCAGCAGTACTGTGTCACTCCCCCAGCAGTTCTGTGTCACTCCCTCAGCAGTACTGTGTCACTCCCCCAGCAGTACTGTGTCACTCCCCCAACAGTACTGCGTCACTCCCCCAGCAGTACTGTGTCACTCCCCCAGCAGTAATGTGTCACTCCCCCAGCAGTACTGTATCACTCCCCCAGCAGTACTGTGTCACTCCCCCAGCAGTTCTCTGTCACTCCCCCAGCAGTACTGTGTCACTCCCTCAGCAGTACTGTATCACTCCCCCAGCAGTACTGTGTCACTCCCCCAGCAGTACTGTATCACTCCCCCAGCAGTACTGTGTCACTCCCCCAGCAGTACTGTATCACTCCCCCAGCAGTACTGTGTCACTCCCTCAGCAGTACTGTATCACTCCCCCAGCAGTAATGTGTCACTCCCCCAGCAGTACTGTGTCACTCCCCCAGCAGTACTGTGTCACTCCCCCAGCAGTTCTGTGTCACTCCCCCAGCAGTACTGTGTCACTCCCCCAGCAGTACTGTGTCACTCCCCCAGCAGTACTGTGTCACTCCACCAGAAGTACTGTGTCACTCCCCCAGTAGTTCTGTGTCACTCCCCCAGCAGTACTGTGTCACTCCCCCAGCAGTACTGTGTCACTCCCCCAGCAGTACTGTGTCACTCCCCCAGCAGTACTGTGTCACTCCCCCAGTAGTTCTGTGTCACTCCCCCAGCAGTACTGTGTCACTCCCCCAGCAGTACTGTGTCACTCCCCCAGCAGTACTGTGTCACTCCCCAGCAGTACTGTGTCACTTCCCCAGTAGTTCTGTGTCACTCCCCCAGCAGTACTGTGTCACTCCCCCAGTAGTACTGTGTCACTCCCCCAGCAGTACTGTGTCACTCCCCCAGCAGTACTGTGTCACTCCCCCAGCAGTACTGTGTCACTCCCCCAGAAGTTCTGTGTCACTCCCCCAGCAGTACTGTATCACTCCCCCAGTAGTTCTGTGTCACTCCCCCAGCAGTACTGTGTCACTCCCCCAGTAGTTCTGTGTCACTCCCCCAGCAGTACTGTGTCACTCCGCCAGTAGTTCTGTGTCACTCCCCCAGCAGTACTGTGTCACTCCCCCAGCAGTACTGTGTCACTCCCCCAGCAGTACTGTGTCGCTCCCCCAGCAGTACTGTGTCACTCCCCCAGCAGTACTGTGTCACTCCCCCAGCAGTACTGTGTCACTCCCCCAGCAGTACTGTGTCACTCCCCCAGCAGTTCTGTGTCACTTCCCCAGCAGTACTGTATCACTCCCCCAGTAGTTCTGTGTCACTCCCCCAGCAGTACTGTGTCACTCCCCCAGCAGTTCTGTGTCACTCCCCCAGCAGTACTGTATCACTCCCTCAGTAGTTCTGTGTCACTCCCCCAGCAGTACTGTGTCACTCCCCCAGTAGTTCTGTGTCACTCCCCCAGCAGTACTGTATCACTCCCCCAGTAGTTCTGTGTCACTCCCCCAGCAGTACTGTGTCACTCCCCCAGTAGTTCTGTGTCACTCCCCCAGCAGTACTGTGTCACTCCCCCAGTAGTTCTGTGTCACTCCCCCAGCAGTACTGTGTCACTCCCCCAGCAGTACTGTGTCACTCCCCCAGCAGTACTGTGTCACTCCCCCAGCAGTACTGTGTCACTCCCCCAGCAGTACTGTGTCACTCCCCCAGCAGTACTGTGTCACTCCCCCAGCAGTACTGTATCACTCCCCCAGTAGTTCTGTGTCACTCCCCCAGCAGTACTGTGTCACTCCCCCAGTAGTTCTGTGTCACTCCCCCAGCAGTACTGTGTCACTCCCCCAGTAGTTCTGTGTCACTCCCCCAGCAGTACTGTGTCACTCCCCCAGTAGTTCTGTCTCACTCCCCCAGCAGTACTGTGTCACTCCCCAGCAGTAGTTCTGTGTCCCTCCCCCAGCAGTACTGTGTCACTCCCCCAGTAGTTCTGTGTCACTCCCCCAGCAGTACTGTGTCACTCCCCCAGTAGTTCTGTGTCACT
>NC_091361.1:18769973-18812473 GCF_038502225.1 Cherax quadricarinatus
GTATATATATATATATATATATATATATATATATATATATATATATATATATATATATATATATATATATATATATATATATATATATATATATATATATATATATATAGATATATATATATATATATATATATATATATATATCCAGTAGTGGATAATATAACCTCAACAATTCTTCAGACTTTGTTGGGGAACGATAGAGCCCACCTCATGGCAGTGAGAGCTCCTCATTCAGGGGACTTTGTGCTCCCATCTCCAGCCTTGGCACATGTCTCGATCCACAGACCATCCACACTGGTGTTGCTCTAAGACTTGCCTTCCCTATCCTCGCAGAACACAGATGTATTTGTGTAAGTAAGTTTATTCAGGTATACACAAATACAGTTACATAGATTATCATACATAGCAGCATATGTGTAGAGAACCTAGGATAACCCAAAAAAGCCAGAGTAACTTATTTCTATTGGGCTCCTTTCTTATTTCCATTGGGATCCTTACTTATTTCCGATTGAGGTACCATGGACTTATGTGCCGTAAATCCGAGGGAAAGATTGCAAGGCATGAAGAGGTTAATAACATCAAGAGGAGCCTCAAAACAGCAGGATGCCCAGCAATAAGTGAGCCACCCCAACTATGCACATCTGATGGCAGCAAAAAGCGTTCACATGGTATCACACTTCAAGCTTCGACAGACGGCAAGCAGGTGGTGTGGTACTACATACGTGCATCTACCTTGGCTGATAGCTATCTCCAATACACCAGGGAGGAAGGAGAGGCAGCCGCCAGCTTCAGAGAGTCCCAGAAGTCTAGAAAATACGCAGAACTTGCCAGTCATTATGTGTTTCTTCCCATAAGCTCGGAGATTCTTGGCTCGTGGAGAAAGAGTGCATCTAAGTTCCTTAAGGAGCTAGACGAAAGAGCCATCTGGGTTACTAGGGATCCTAGGGCAGCTAGTTTTTTATTTCAGCGACTCAGCGTTGTTGTTCAGAAGGGTAATGCCTGCTGTATCATGGGCACGCGCCCATGATACGTGACAAACACGTAACAATATGTACTAGACATGTATCTCTCACATCTCATGTACTGTATATTCCATCTTTATATCAATGTATCTCTTAAATCTTTTGTACAATATTATGTAATAAAATATGCCTATTGGTAAAAAGGAATGAAAGGATGAGGTAGTAGGGGAAGTGGAATATTCAAATGACTTCAGGAAGGAATCCAAATAATCTTCTTCGATGCCTTTTTATCCACTTCTCCGAGGTTATGGGTCCCACAATTTGCACTAGAGGTGGACCATATATATATATATATATATATATATATATATATATATATATATATATATATATATATATATATATATATATATATATATATATATATATATATATATATATATACATCAAAGTACGTAATATTTTGATGTAGTGTGTATGTGTGTGTGTGTGTGTGTGTGTGTGTGTGTGTGTGTGTGTGTGTGTGTGTGTGTGTGTGTGTGTGTGTGTGTGTGTGTGTAGGGGGCCGGGTAATTTTTATAAATCTATGTATAGCTGGATCGTAGGCATAGATTTACGCACTAAATTGTATAGTCCAGAGAAAGACTTGGCTCTTAAGATCAGAGTGAATTGGCTGTATGATAACTGTCAGACCTGGACCCCTAGCAACCCTGAGCTCTAATAATGTGAATTCACTCGTATAGCTCCCGTCGTGACTGTGAATGTTGCTGGGTGATGGAAGACGATCCTTCATGTACACCACTGGTGGGTGACTGAATGTTAGTGAGGGTTAATGAATGTGATCTTAGATAATGGTAACTCGTTCAAGATGAGCCCTGCTGAATGTTACAGGGGATAGGTAACTAAATACACGTATACAAAGCTAGCCTTCGTTAAATGCGATGTTTTTTTCTCGGCAAGTGCTAAGTTTCGCTCAGCAGATACTACACTTCGCTTAGTATATAATAATTTTCACTCGATACTATGTTTGGATCAGCACGAGCCTCGTCAACATGACAGGCCTCGAGAGGGATACCTGCCTCGAGAGGGATACCTGCCTCGAGAGGGATACCTGCCTCAGTCGCTGTTCTTAAATATTCTATCGTTTTTTCTTGTGTTATAATTCTCGGATATTCGTGACGGTTTGTAACTGTTGCTTTGTCCGCGCGTGTCTACCATCTACCACTACGCACGCACGTCTACCGACTACTATTGTGCACACACACATCTATCGTCTACTACTGCGCACGCAAGTCCAGCAACCTACCACTACACACACACACTGCAGAAATTACACCACAGAGTGCTGCATGCTGAGTGTGCGAGTCAGTGTGAGGCGGTCTGCAGGCAAGTAAATCAAGCAGTATTTTTCATAAGGCCTGTGATCCATATTAGCGCAGTGCTTTGTGTACTCTCTCTCTCTCTCTCTCTCTCTCTCTCTCTCTCTCTCTCTCTCTCTCTCTCTCTCTCTCTCAATCACTCATTTTTTTACAGGGGTAAGTTTAAGAGTTCCTACCTATATTTACAAGCTAAGAGCTGTTATTTACTTCAAGGTTTTTTCATTCGTATGAAACATGCAAATAGTAAACAGGGTGAAGTTGGAGCCAGCTGTGGGCCAGCAATTTCATTTAGTCATCTGACTTTATATAAACGATGTTATGCTGTGTGAACATGCTCCAGACTTGAGTCATTCTTGGGATGAATGATTACAGATGTGTGGTACCTTAACAATATTGGCCTTGTACATAACAGTAAAACCACCCACATCTCCCCGATGACTGCTGGAATGACAGATCAATCCAAGCCGAGTCTAAGCGAGATAAATCGTCTTGCTCGGTTATTTTTTCTGTCCAGGAGTCGTAGGTGAGACGGACGGAGGAAGGGGGTAGGCAATCTTAGACTGTGGAGGTTACTCAAGGTGTGGGCGCACTTGTGCCTTGTATAGTTATTTGCAGCCTCTACTGTAGAGCAGGTACGAGATTCGCCTCAGTGCTGTTAGCTGTTTGACTGCCTTGCTTGTAAGATTTATCACATGGTTCTTCATATATCGTTTGCAATCAAATTTCACTCCTAGGATATCCACCTCATTTCCAGGTTCTAACAATCGCCCATTCATTCTTACCACTGCCCCAGCACTAACATCATGGTGCCTAGAGACTATCATCATTTGTGTTTTCTCAAAAGGAAAATTAACCAGCTATTGTTTTCCCCAGGCTAATATAGCTGTAAGTAATCTCAACCTGAAGTTTTGCCAGAATTCCCTGGTGCCATACTTGGTCGAAAACATCAGCAATGTCCAGTGTTACTACGCTACTGATTTTGAATTCGTCTAGCGACTGGCTCCACAGGATTTCTTTGAAACTTTCTGACTGTTACAAAGAAGCGAATGGTGGTCGAAAATGCTGTCATTTGTCGTGAGATTGTCTCAAGAATCTTATCAGTGACAGGTCGAGGGTGACAATGGTCTGTAGTTGCTAAGTTCCGCTTTGCTCTTTCTTTTGTGATTAGGAAATACATTTTCTCTTTTCCACAGAAAGGGTCATATACATTGTGCTAGGCACTGCTGATAGATGCGGATTAGAGGTGATGCTAGCTGGTCTGCACATCTGCTCAGCAATTTTGGGCTCGCTTTATCTTGGTCTTTAATCTTTCCTTGGTCCAGGGATTTAAATAGATATACTTCATCCTTCCTCCATGTCACCTATGACAACTTTGACACAGTTCTTGCAGCTAACAACAACTTAGCAGTAAAGTTTTCAGCAAACCGGTCAGCTTTCTCCAGACTGCTTGTAGAGATAGTTCCATCCTGTCGATTTAGAGGTGGATAAATTTAATCAGTTAAATATCCTTGTTGATCTATGAACAAGGACCACCAGGTTTTGGAGTCCACTCTTCGTGATGCCAGTTTAATCCTTGTGTCAGCCTCCAATCTAGAGATGGCACACTTTTGGACTGCCTCCATTTGCAACCAAGCTTGCGTGTGGAGGTTCCTGTTATTGATAGTGGGATGACTCTTATAACTTCTCGACAACGAAAGCCAAACCAAGACTGGTCTGAAGGCTTCGTTATGTACTGCCGGTGAGGAATGTATTTCTGATGATTATTAAGGATATGTTTAGTGAAGGCGTTCACTTGGTTATCACCTTGGAGAAGAGCATTCCCACTAGAGGTAGCAAGCTCTGAGAACAGAGCTGACCAGTTTTCTCTCTCCCACAGCCATGTTGCGCATGATTCTTCACCTCATTATGTTAGTATCTTTAGTGCTGTAAAGACGTTCTTGTGATCAGATGAACCAACATAACCAAGAGGTTTGAAAGTGACTGTGCCTTAAGATGGATCACTCACTACTCGGTCAAGGGAGGAGCCAGAGATATGAGTAATGAAGTCAACAAAGAATTTCATGTCAGTCACTGCAAGACGTTTATCGAAATCCCATTGTATAAGATACTGGTGAAGGCCATCAATAATTTATATGTTGACATTTTCGTTGACGCAAAAGGGTGTCTTCATTTTCCATCAGAAAGTTGATCGGGTCTGTCTGCTGCTGTAGAGGGCTGTACATTGCACATACTAGAATAGAGGCATTAATGTCTATGCATAGCCTGAAGAAGATCATTTCCAGGTGATTAAGAATGACATCACCATTGCGGTGGCCATGTACATCTTTAGTAATGCATACAACAACGCTTTCATTCTGAAGTGTTTCCAGCAGTTCTAGAAAAAATATTCTGGAGTCCTGTCGTCCAAAAATGTATCAACAAGGGTGATCATATCAGACCGATGAATGTACACCAAACTGTGCTTAAGCTCACCAACACTGGTAATGAAGCCTCTTATGTTGGCAGATAGTATGCTGACTGACTGGGTCATGTTTGTGTTCAGCCTGACTAAATATATGAGTAAGTTGCTTGCCCTTGGCACACGTAGAACACTGGGGCAGTCACTGGGACGTAGCTTAGGAAGGAACCTATCCAAGTCCAGGGAGGCCAACCACAAACACAGGACATCATTCACGAACCTGAACCATCTTCCTTGATATATATATATATATATATATATATATATATATATATATATATATATATATATATATATATATATATATATATATATATATACTATATATATATATATGTATACCATATATATATATATATATATATATATATATATATATATATATATATATATATATATATATATATATATATATATATATATATATATATATACCATATATATACCATATATATATATATATATATATATATATATATATATATATATATATATATATATATATATATATATATATAGTCAGTGGTATGCTTCTCTCTCTCTCTCTCTCTCTCTCTCACTCACACACACTCCAACATACATATACACACACACAGGCCAATTGACACTTCACAGTCACTTGGAAGTACCCTACCCATTCCTGTCCTACCACTCTCTCTTAGACCTCTCTCCCATCCCCATTCCCCCTCTCTCTTTCCTCCTCTATCCCTCCCTCCCTTGCCCCTTTCTCTTCCTCTACCCCCATCCCACTCTTTCTCCACCTCCCCATCGCTCTCTCGGTCCCCTTCCCTCCCTCTCACCATATATCTCCGCTTTACAACTCCCCACCTTCCTCTCCTCATCTTCCTCTCTCTCTCTCTCACTCTCTCTCTCACTCTCTCTCTCTCTCTCTCTCTCTCTCTCTCTCTCTCTCTCTCTCTCTCTCTCTCTCTCTCTCTCTCTCTCTCTCTGTCTCTCTCTCTCTCTCTCTCACTACCCCTCTTTCCCTCCACCTCTCTACAACTCTCTTCCAACCTGTCTCATGCACACACACACACACACACACACTAGGTATAATAAACCTCATGGAGCAGAGAAGAGGAGGGTCCAGGAGCTGAGTCTCAACCCCTGCAACCACAATTAGGTGAGTACACACACACACACACTACAAAACCTAACCCATCATAAAAAAAGGTGGCTCAGAGGGAAAGCTGAAGGCTCAGGGGAATAAGAGTGGAAGAACAAACTAGATGAGGTTTCTGCAGCGATGAAGAAGAGGATGGAGGCAGAAAAGAAGAAATGGGAGTCACAACCTGAAGCCACAGAAGGCAGGATACAGGCCCTATAGTATGAGGTAAATATACCAAAGCGATTTACAGGGCTTTTGCCCAGAGGAAACATGGCATATGAAGCAGGTAGACCCCTGTTAAGCGAGGAGCCCAATGGAAAGGAAGGAGACAAGACTTATGCTAAGACCCTATCAGTCCACCAAGCAAGGCCGAAGAATGTAGGGGAAGAGCTGTTAGGAGCAGGGATAGCAGTAAGTGAGGGAGGGAGAAGGTAGAGAAGGTGAAACATTCCCTGCAAAGGCACAACCATGCCACCGAGGGTTACAGGAAAAAATAAGGAAAACAATGGCTATGTACAAATGGGACCCAGAAATGCAGAATGAAAGGCAATGGGAGGAGGAGGAGGAGGAGGAGGAGAGGGAGAAGTCAGTGTTTATTCATGGGCTTCAGGAGAGGGAAAGAAGGACACACAATGAAAGATGGCAGAAAGAAAAACAAGACATTGAAAACATCAAGAGATTGAAAACATCAAAGAGATAATAAATTTTCACAGAATAGAAGGGTACTTAAAGAGGAGAAATCGGCTGGTCAGACTGATATTGAAGACAGAAATGGTGATAAACAGGGTCCTGCAAGAAAAACCATGGCTGATGGAATCATCAGCATATAAGAGGGTATTCCTAGAACTCGACAGAGCATGAATAGAATGACAGCAGCTGAGGGAGAAGACAGAAATGAAAGGGGCTAGGAAGAGAGACAGCAGAAGACAATCAGAGCTATCCAGAGCAACAAGCACAAGTACACAGAGAATCACCCTCAAAACCCCACAGCCAAACAAGCTATCCCATCACAAACCACAGTCCACACTTACAGCCCCCACCCAACACTACGCTGTAGAATCTCCCCTTAACCGGAGTTAAGGGGCATATACTGCGAGGAGAGGTTAAGGGAAATCGACCTGACGACACTGGAGGACAGGAGAGATGGGGGGCGGATATAATAACAACATATAAAATACTGAGAGGAATTGACAAGGTAGACAGACAGGATGTCCCAGAGATGAGACACAGAAACAAGGGGTCACTATTGGAAGTTGAAAACTCAGATGAATCATAGGGATGTTAGGAAGTATTTCTTCAGTCACAGCATTGTCAGGAAGTGGAATAGTCTGAGAAGTGATGTAGTGGAGTCAGGAACCATACATAGTTTTTAGACGAGGTTTGATAAAGCTCATGGAGCAGAGAAAGAGATGACCTAGTAGCGATTAGTGAAGAGGCTGGGCCAGGAGCTATGAATCGACTCCTGCAACCACAAATAGGCGAGTACAAATAGACGAGTACACACACACACACACACACACACACACACACACACACAACATTCACACACACACACACACAACACACACACACACACACACACACACACACACACACACACACACACACACACACACCCACACACACACACACAAGGCAGCGTCTTCCACTAACCAGGCAACTCTCCAGCTGCGCGCCGTGGGAACACAAATGGATTTTTCCCCTACCTACCACAATCATTAAACACAGTGTTGGCTTGTTCAAGGCTTACTTACTCCATTGTGTGCTCGCCTATTCTTAACTTCTTGTCCATACGAAGTAAATGAAATCGGAAGGTGCTCTCCTTCACACTCCTTTTAAGCTGGCTAAAACCTGAGTGTCGAGAAGCATAAAGAAAGGAGGTGCTGAGTAAGCTTGTTCTTAAGGTTGAGATACGATACTGTGTCACTTCTTATAGATGGATTTTGCACATGGGAAGTCGGAGACACAAACTAGAGGAAAAAAACTACGTGGAGACTAAAACGAGACTATTATTATTATTATTATTATTATTATTATTATTATTATTATTATTAGTAGTAGTAGTAGTAGTAGTAGTAGTAGTAGTAGTACAGCGTATCACAATAGAGACGTTTTGAAGGTGAACGTTGTAAATGTTCTCCATTTGTTATGCGTGTCTTGTTATACCACTTGTGGGTGCACATTCATACTTGTGGGTACACATTCATACTTGTGGGTACACATTCACACTTGTGGGTACACATTCACACTTGTGGGTTCACATACACACTTGTGGGTACACATTCACACTTGTGGGTTCACATTCACACTTGTGGGTTCACAGTCAAACTTGTGGGTTCACATACACACTTGTGGGTACACATTCACACTTGTGGGTTCACATACACACTTGTGGGTACACATTCACACTTGTGGGTTCACATACACACTTGTGGGTACACATTCACACTTGTGGGTACACATTCACACTTGTGGGTACACATACACACTTGTGGGTACACATTCACACTTAAGGGTTCACATTCACACTTGTGGGTTCACATTCACACTTGTGGGTACACATTCACACTTAAGGGTTCACATTCACACTTGTGGGTACACATTCACACTTAAGGGTTCACATTCACACTTGTGGGTTCACATACACACTTGTGGGTTCAAAGTCACACTTGTGGGTTCACATTCACACTTTTGGGGTCACATTCACACTTGTGGGTTCACATTCACACTTAAGGGTTCACATTCACACTTGTGGGTACACATTCACACTTTTGGGTTCACATACACACTTGTGGGTACACATTCACACTTAAGGGTTCACATTCACACTTGTGGGTACACATTCACACTTGTGGGTTCACATACACACTTGTGGGTTCACATACACACTTGTGGGTTCAAAGTCACACTTGTGGGTTCACATTCACACTTTTGGGGTCACATTCACACTTGTGGGTTCACATTCACAATTGTGGGTTCACATTCACACTTGTGGGCTCACATTCACACTTTTGGGTACACATTCACACTTGTGGGTTCACATACACACTTTTGGGTACACATTCACACTTGTGGGTACACATTCACACTTGTGGGTTCACATACACACTTGTGGGTACACATTCACACTTAAGGGTTCACATTCACACTTGTGGGTTCACATTCACACTTGTGGGTACACATTCACACTTAAGGGTTCACATTCACACTTGTGGGTACACATTCACACTTAAGGGTTCACATTCACACTTGTGGGTTCACATACACACTTGTGGGTTCAAAGTCACACTTGTGGGTTCACATTCACACTTTTGGGGTCACATTCACACTTGTGGGTTCACATTCACACTTAAGGGTTCACATTCACACTTGTGGGTACACATTCACACTTTTGGGTTCACATACACAGTTGTGGGTACACATTCACACTTAAGGGTTCACATTCACACTTGTGGGTACACATTCACACTTGTGGGTTCACATACACACTTGTGGGTTCACATACACACTTGTGGGTTCAAAGTCACACTTGTGGGTTCACATTCACACTTTTGGGGTCACATTCACACTTGTGGGTTCACATTCACAATTGTGGGTTCACATTCACACTTGTGGGCTCACATTCACACTTTTGGGGTCACATTCACACTTGTGGGTTTACATTCACACTTGTGGGTTCAAAGTCACACTTGTGGGTTCACATTCACACTTGTGGGTTCACATTCACAATTGTGGGTTCACATTCACACTTGTGGGCTCACATTCACACTTTTGGGGTCACATTCACACTTGTGGGTTTACATTCACACTTGTGGGTTCACATTCACACTTGTGGGCTCACATTCGCACTTGTAGTGGCTGGAAGGTACAGTGCCAGGGTATTGCAGGGTTGTAGCTGGCAGAGTTGTTCAGTGTAGTGGCTGACAGGGTCTACCTGAAGTCTACCTGGAGGGTATTCCGGGGATCAAAGCCCCCGCGGTCCGGTCCACGACCAGGCCTCCCGGTGGATCAGGGCCTGATCAACCAGGCTGTTACTGCAGGCCGCACTTAGTCCAACGTACGAACCTCAGCCCGGCTGATCCGGCACCGACTTTAAGTATCTGTCCAGCTCCCTCTTGAAGGCAGCCAGGGGCCTATTTGTAATTCCCCTCATGCATGGTGGGAGGCTGTTGAACAGTCTTGGGCCCCGGACACTTATAGTGTTTTCTTTTAGTGTACCAATGGGGGGTATTTAACACCGCCTGCCCAGTCTTTTACTTTCGTAGGGGGTGATTTCTGTGTGCAGATTCGGGACCATTTTTCTATGATTTTTCATGTGTAGATTATGATATATCTCTCTCGCCTGCGTCCCAGCGAGTACAAGTTAGGTGCTTCCAGGTGTTCCCGATAGTTGAGGTGTTAGATGGAACTTATATGTGCAGTAAAGGTTCTCTGTAGGTTCTCTAGATCTGCTATTTCACCTGCTTTGAACAGAGATGTTAGTGTACAGCAGTATTCCAGCCTAGAGAGAACAAGTGATTTGAAAAGGATCATCATTGGCTTGGCATCTCTCGTTTTGAACGTTCTCATTATCCATCCTATCATTTTCTTTGCACGTGCGATCGTGGCACTGTTGTGATCCTTGAAAGTGAGATCCTCAGACATTACTACTCCCAGGTCCCTTACATTATTTTTTGCTCTCTATTGTATGGCCAGAGTCTGTACTATACTCTGTTCTAGTTATTATCTCCTCCAGTTTTCCATAACGAAGTGGTTGGAATTTGTCCTCATTGAACATCATATTGTTTACCGTTGCCCACTGGAAAACTTTGTTTATATCTTCTTGGAGGTTAACCGTGTGGGTAGTGGCTGGCAGGGTGCTGCAGGGTAGTGGCTGGCAGGATTATGCAGAGTAGTGGCTGGTGGGGTACTGCATGTTAGTGGCTGGCAGGGTTCTGCAAGGTAGTGGCTGGCAGAGTACTGCAGGGTAGTGGCTGGCAGGGTAAGGGAGTCACTGCTCTATATAAGGAGAGGAGCAGTGACACACTGCTTATTGCCTGCTTCACCACACGTGCTGCTGCTCCTTTCACCTACCACCACCACCCTCTCTCCCACCCACTACCACCACACACTACCACCACACATCCACCACCACCACCCACCTACTACCACCCTCTCACCCACCCACCACTCAACCAGCCTACACCATCCACACACTAACTCCACCCAACTATCACTCACTACCACTTCTAATGCTACATTTATGGTATTTTAATCATAGTTCAAGACTGAACTATAGCACTAGAAGTGAACAAGATACTAATGCGAGATATTTTAACCACCCAATTGATTTTCAGAAGTCTGCGAAAGTTGTATCTAGCAGGCCGAGAGAAATAAACTAGCTTCATAAAAAAATAGTTTTGAAAATATTATGAATAGTGCTTTTGGGTTATGCAAATTGTATTCATTTATAATTAACGAGTTAATTTCTGAATACTTGGGTAGGTTGTAAGCTGTGTTTCACAGGTCCTTGACTGCTTCCCTGAATCATCATAACAAGTCAGGTGTCGTAAGGTAACCGCGAGATATAGTCTTGTCGTTATATATATATATATATATATATATATATATATATATATATATATATATATATATATATATATATATATATATATATATATATATATATATGTCGTGCCGAATAGGCAGAACTTGCGATCTTGGCTTAAATAGCAACGCTCATCTTGCCATATAGGACAAGTGAAAATTTGTGTATGCAATAATTTCGCAAAAATCATTCTGAACCTAACGAAAAAAATATATTTGATTGTGTTTCTTTAGTACTAAATTATTGTAAACGTATTTAAAATATATTTAGTTGGGTTAGGCTAAAATAAATTGCTCTTGTTGTAATAAGGTTAGGTAAGTTTTCTAAGATTCTTTTGGTGCAAAATAAAATTTTTTTGCATTAACATTAATGAAAAAAAATATCTTTAAACGTATAAGAGAAAATTTCAGAAAGGACTTAATTTTAAATGAGTTCTTGCTAATTGACCAGTTTTACATATTCGGCACGACATATATATATATATATATATATATATATATATATATATATATATATATATATATATATATATATATATATATATATTTCAACCAACCGGCCGTATCACACCGAGGCAGGGTGGCCCAAAAAGAAAAACAAAAGTTTCTCTTTTTACATTTAGTAATATATACAGGAGAAGAGGTTACTAGCCCCTTGCTCCCGGCATTTTAGTCGCCTCTTACAACACGCATGGCTTACGGAGGAAGAATTCTGTTCCACTTCCCCATGGAGGTAAGAGGAAGTAAACAAGAACAAGAACGTATGAAAATAGAAGAAAACCCAGAGGGGTGTGCATATATGTGCTTGTACATGTATGTGTAGTGTGACCTAAGTGTAAGTAGAAGTAGCAAGACGTACCTGAAATTTTGCATGTCTATGAGATAGAAAAAAGACACCAGGAATCCTACCATCATTATCTTATTCTTTTTTACCAATAGGTATATTTAATTACATAATGTGGTACAAATGATTTAAGAGATACATTGTTGATATAAAGATGACATATACATTACATGAGATGTGAGAGATACATGTCTAGTACATATTGTTACGTGTTTGTCACTGATTATAATGCGAAAATCTCATCCAGCTCCTCAGAACTGTGGCGTGTTCCCAAAACACAGCAGGCATTACCCCTCTGAACAGCAGCGCAGAGTCGCTGGAACAGAAAACTAGCTGCCCTGGGATCCCTAGTTACCCAGATGAGTCTTTTGCCTAGCTCCTTAAGGAACTTAAATGCACTCTTTCCCCATGAGCCAAGGGTCTCCGAGCCTATAGGAGCAAACATATAATGATTGACAAGTTTTTTGTATTTTCTAGACTTCTGGGACTCCCTGAAGCTGGCGGCTGCCCCTCCGTCCTCCCTGGTGTATTAGAGATAGGTATCAGCCAAGGTAGATGCACATGTGTAGTCCCACTCCACCTGCTAGCTATCTGTCCAGGCTTGAAGGCTACCATCAGATCTACATAGATGGGGTGGCTCCCTTATTGTTGGGCATTCGGCTGTTTCGAGGCTCCTCTTGATGTTATTAACCTCTTCCTGCCTTGCAATCTTTCCCTCGGATTTACGACACACAAGACCATGGTACCTGAATCGGTGTGCTGCTTCACTACCACAAATATACCAGTGTTAGGCGAGAATAGGGGCGGCAAGTCGAAGGGCAACGCTAATGCGGATGGTCTGTGGGCCGAGACGTGTAACAAGGCTGTAATTGGGAATAGCCAACAGAAAGTCACCCTGCATGATGAGCTCTCACTGACACACTCTGAAGCATTGTTGAGGCTATGTTCTCCACTACTGGGCCATCCCAATGTGACTGTAGTCGTTGGGAATGGGGGGAGCAGGTCTAGTTTCAGAGCCCGTTAGATTATCCCAGATCATGGTTCCGTCAACGAACTTTTGGTCATGGACTCCAATCTTGTCCCTAATATATATATATATGTATATATATATATATATATATATATATATATATATATATATATATATATATATATATATATATATATATATATATATATATATATATATATATATATATATATATATAAAATATAGGGAGGTACCACCTCTAGAACTGTTATAGGGACCCTCATCCTCAGAGAAAAGAATAAACTTGCTTCATGGAAAACTCAAGGTTCTCCCTGAAGCTGTTTGAGAATTTTCTCCTACCACCCCCTATATTTTATGTATATTTTATTTAAAGACAAAATATATTGACAAAACATTCACAAAAATACGATAGAAAGTAAAACAACATAGGTGACTCAGAGCTACATCTCGAATACTTCGTCCAGCTCCCCGGCGGTGGGCCGCATGCCCAGAATGCTGCAGGCATTTCCTCTCTGGATTGCAACACTGAGTCTCTGAAAGAGGAAGCTGATCGCCCTGTGGTCCTTGGTTTCTATGATGAGCTTTTCACCCAGCTCTATTAGGAACTTTAGAGCACACTTGCCCCATGCTCCAAGGGTCTCCGACCCTATTGGGATGAAGTTATAGCAAGAGGGAAGGTCTTCATATTTGCGGATCTTCTGGGTCTCCCTGTGGCTGGCAGCTCCACCCCCTTCCACTACTGAGTATGGCAAGTAGGTGTCTGCCAATGTGGCGGCACATGTGTAGTCCCAGGCAATCTGCTTTCCATCCTTCCAAGGTAGCATAGTGGCTCCATCAGGACGCTTTTGACTTCCGTCAGACCTCTGCACTTGGGGTTCCCGTTGAGCTGGTCAACGGGCTGTGGCGAGGCTTCTCTTTATGATGTCATTGACCTCCCCATGCCTGGCATACTTCCCTTCTGCTGTGTGACACACGAGACCATGAAGTCCGAATTGATCAGCTGTCGCCCTGCCGCAAATACACCTATGTTCGGTGAGGATGGGGGCGGCTAGGCGAAGAGCAACACCAATCCGAATGGCCTGTGGGTCTAGTCGAGTGCCCAAGGAGGAATTGGGAACAGCTAACAGGAAATCTCCTGAGTGTGGTGCCTTCACTGCCAGGAGATGAGCTTTGTCCTTTCCTGAGGCATTGGAGAGCATTGTGTTGGCGATTTTTTCCATGATCGGTTTGTCCCAGTGGGACTGTTTGTGTTCTTTGGGAGGAGCTGGTCTACTGGAGGAATCTGTAAGGGTGTCCCACCGAATCGCTGCTTCAGTAAACCTGGGGTCTTAAGCTCCTACCACGTCTCTCAAGCGTTCGGGAACAATCTTCTTGACTAATGCACTGGAAGCCAAACACGAAGATAGAAAAGCAGGTAAAGCAACATGCGTTGCTTTGCGCACCCCTATACCTCCCAGTCGCACTGGGAGGGTTGCCTGATCCCATTGCTGATCCTCTAGTGACAGGTTCAGTGCCTTCTTAAGGGTTGACCTCAGGTGTGCGTCATATTCGTCGAGTGTTGGGTTGTCAAAAGAGGGTGCACACCTCAAGAAGTAAGTGAGTCTTGAAATAGTAAGGCACCTTGTGAGGAGATACAGAGCATCATGGGCATCAAGATTGCTTATTCTCTCCTCCATTCTCATCATGTCATTCAATTTGTCCTTGAGGACTGTGTCGATGGCCTGGTGACCCAGCGGTGCTCCCAGGAGGGTACTGTTGGACGGAGTGGTAGTAGAGACTTCTGGGAGGATTCTTCGCACAGCATTGATTATTTCCTGGTTCGCTGTGATGATTTCACACTTGGAGGGATTGAGGATGAGTCCCAAGTCTTCTCCCTGTGTTTTCACCAGTTGTAGGTCCCCTACCAGGGACTCTTCAGTACCTGCCAGAGTGCCATCATCCAGGTACCAGATGTTGAGCTCGCTGCGTAGGCTGGAAGTTAGTTCTCTTACTGCCAAGCAGAAGAGAAGCGGAGCTAGTGGGTCACCCTGCTGAACACCTTCTGATGATTGAATTTCATGTTCTCCAAACAAAAGAATTGAGGGTTTGCTGTAGCCAGCTGAGATGAAGGGAAAAAGTCTGGGGAAGCGATCCCGAACAGCTGGCAAGACAGCATCTCTCTTTACCATATTAAAGGCATTTCTAAAATCAAGTTTGACTACAGCCTTGTCTTCTGGTAGGTCCCTGATGTAGGCCCTTGCCGCATGAGCTGCAGCTTCACTGCCTTGAGGGACCCCAAAGCCCAGTTGGTGTGGCTGGAGTAAACTGGCAGCTTCTTGGCGAATGTTTCTTACTGCTGCTTTAGCCACGAGACGGCGAAAAGTGTTTCCAACCGCAATATGTATATATATATATTTAATACAAAAATATATATATATATATATATATATATATATATATATATATATATATATATATATATATATATATATATATATATATATATATATATGTATATATATTTATATATATGTCGTGCCGAATAGGCAGAACTTGCGATCTTGGCTTAAATAGCAACGCTCATCTTGCCATATAGGACAAGTGAAAATTTGTGTATGCAATAATTTCGCCAAAATCATTCTGAAACTAACGAAAAAAATATATTTCACTGTTTTTGTTTAGTATTAAATTACTGTAAACAAATCTAAAATATATTTAGTTGGGTTAGGCTAAAATAAATTGTTCTTGTTATAATAAGGTTAGGTAAGTTTTCTAAGATTCTTTTGGTGCAAAATTAAAATTTTTAACATTAACATTAATGAAAAAAAATATATCTCTAAACGTATAAGAGAAAATTTTAGAAAAGACTTAATTTTAAATGAGTTCTTGCTAATTGACCAGTTTTACATATTCGGCATGACATATATATATATATATATATATATATATATATATATATATATATATATATATATATATATATATATATATATATATGTCGTGCCGAATAGGCAGAACTTGCGATCTTGCCTTAAATAGCAACGCTCATCTTGCCATATAGGACAAGTGAAAATTTGTGTATGCAATAATTTCGCCAAAATCATTCTGAAACTAACGAAAAAAATATATTTCACTGTTTTTGTTTAGTATTAAATTACTGTAAACAAATCTAAAATATATTTAGTTGGGTTAGGCTAAAATAAATTGTTCTTGTTATAATAAGGTTAGGTAAGTTTTATAAGATTCTTTTGGTGCAAAATTACAAATTTTTTCATTAACATTAATGAAAAAAATATATCTCTAAACGTATAAGAGAAAATTTCAGAAAGGACTTAATTTTAAATGAGTTCTTGCTAATTGACCAGTTTTACATATTCGGCACGACATATATATATATATATATATATATATATATATATATATATATATATATATATATATATATATATATATATATATATATATATATATATATATATATATTTCAACCAACCGGCCGTATCACACCGAGGCAGGGTGGCCCAAAAAGAAAAACAAAAAGTTTCTCTTTTTACATTTAGTAATATATACAGGAGAAGAGGTTACTAGCCCCTTGCTCCCGGCATTTTAGTCGCCTCTTACAACACGCATGGCTTACGGAGGAAGAATTCTGTTCCACTTCCCCATGGAGGTAAGAGGAAGTAAACAAGAACAAGAACGTATGAAAATAGAAGAAAACCCAGAGGGGTGTGCATATATGTGCTTGTACATGTATGTGTAGTGTGACCTAAGTGTAAGTAGAAGTAGCAAGACGTACCTGAAATTTTGCATGTCTATGAGATAGAAAAAAGACACCAGGAATCCTACCATCATTATCTTATTCTTTTTTACCAATAGGTATATTTAATTACATAATGTGGTACAAATGATTTAAGAGATACATTGTTGATATAAAGATGACATATACATTACATGAGATGTGAGAGATACATGTCTAGTACATATTGTTACGTGTTTGTCACTGATTATAATGCGAAAATCTCATCCAGCTCCTCAGAACTGTGGCGTGTTCCCAAAACACAGCAGGCATTACCCCTCTGAACAGCAGCGCAGAGTCGCTGGAACAGAAAACTAGCTGCCCTGGGATCCCTAGTTACCCAGATGAGTCTTTTGCCTAGCTCCTTAAGGAACTTAAATGCACTCTTTCCCCATGAGCCAAGGGTCTCCGAGCCTATAGGAGCAAACATATAATGATTGACAAGTTTTTTGTATTTTCTAGACTTCTGGGACTCCCTGAAGCTGGCGGCTGCCCCTCCGTCCTCCCTGGTGTATTAGAGATAGGTATCAGCCAAGGTAGATGCACATGTGTAGTCCCACTCCACCTGCTAGCTATCTGTCCAGGCTTGAAGGCTACCATCAGATCTACATAGATGGGGTGGCTCCCTTATTGTTGGGCATTCGGCTGTTTCGAGGCTCCTCTTGATGTTATTAACCTCTTCCTGCCTTGCAATCTTTCCCTCGGATTTACGACACACAAGACCATGGTACCTGAATCGGTGTGCTGCTTCACTACCACAAATATACCAGTGTTAGGCGAGAATAGGGGCGGCAAGTCGAAGGGCAACGCTAATGCGGATGGTCTGTGGGCCGAGACGTGTAACAAGGCTGTAATTGGGAATAGCCAACAGAAAGTCACCCTGCATGATGAGCTCTCACTGACACACTCTGAAGCATTGTTGAGGCTATGTTCTCCACTACTGGGCCATCCCAATGTGACTGTAGTCGTTGGGAATGGGGGGAGCAGGTCTAGTTTCAGAGCCCGTTAGATTATCCCAGATCATGGTTCCGTCAACGAACTTTTGGTCATGGACTCCAGTCTTGTCCCTAATATGTATATATATATATATATATATATATATATATATATATATATATATATATATATATATATATATATATATAAAATATAGGGAGGTACCACCTCTAGAACTGTTATAGGGACCCTCATCCTCAGAGAAAAGAATAAACTTGCTTCATGGAAAACTCAAGGTTCTCCCTGAAGCTGTTTGAGAATTTTCTCCTACCACCCCCTATATTTTATGTATATTTTATTTAAAGACAAAATATATTGACAAAACATTCACAAAAATACGATAGAAAGTAAAACAACATAGGTGACTCAGAGCTACATCTCGAATACTTCGTCCAGCTCCCCGGCGGTGGGCCGCATGCCCAGAATGCTGCAGGCATTTCCTCTCTGGATTGCAACACTGAGTCTCTGAAAGAGGAAGCTGATCGCCCTGTGGTCCTTGGTTTCTATGATGAGCTTTTCACCCAGCTCTATTAGGAACTTTAGAGCACACTTGCCCCATGCTCCAAGGGTCTCCGACCCTATTGGGATGAAGTTATAGCAAGAGGGAAGGTCTTCATATTTGCGGATCTTCTGGGTCTCCCTGTGGCTGGCAGCTCCACCCCCTTCCACTACTGAGTATGGCAAGTAGGTGTCTGCCAATGTGGCGGCACATGTGTAGTCCCAGGCAATCTGCTTTCCATCCTTCCAAGGTAGCATAGTGGCTCCATCAGGACGCTTTTGACTTCCGTCAGACCTCTGCACTTGGGGTTCCCGTTGAGCTGGTCAACGGGCTGTGGCGAGGCTTCTCTTTATGATGTCATTGACCTCCTCATGCCTGGCATACTTCCCTTCTGCTGTGTGACACACGAGACCATGAAGTCCGAATTGATCAGCTGTCGCCCTGCCGCAAATACACCTATGTTCGGTGAGGATGGGGGCGGTTAGGCGAAGAGCAACACCAATCCGAATGGCCTGTGGGTCTAGTCGAGTGCCCAAGGAGGAATTGGGAACAGCTAACAGGAAATCTCCTGAGTGTGGTGCCTTCACTGCCAGGAGACGAGCTTTGTCTTTTCCTGAGGCATTGGAGAGCATTGTGTTGGCGATTTTTTCCATGATCGGTTTGTCCCAGTGGGACTGTTTGTGTTCTTTGGGAGGACCTGGTCTACTGCAGGAATCTGTAAGGGTGTCCCATCGAATCGCTGCTTCAGTAAACCTGGGGTCTTGAGCTCCTACCACGTCTCTCAAGTGTTCGGGAACAATCTTCTTGACTAATGCACTGGAAGCCAAACACGAAGACAGAAAAGCAGGTAAAGCAACATGCGTTGCTTTGTGCACCCCTATACCTCCCGGTCGCACTGGGAGGGTTGCCTGATCCCATTGCTGATCCTCTAGTGACAGGTTCAGTGCCTTCTTAAGGGTTGACCTCAGGTGTGCGTCATATTCGTCGAGTTTTGGGTTGTCAAAAGAGGGTGCACACCTCAGGAAGTAAGTGAGTCTTGGAATAGTAAGGCACCTTGTGAGGAGATATAGAGCATCATGGGCATCAAGATTGCTTATTCTCTCCTCCATTCTCATCAGGTCATTCAATTTGTCCTTGAGGACTGTGTCGATGGCCTGGTGACCCAGCGGTGCTCCCAGGAGGGTACTGTTGGACGGAGTGGTAGTAGAGACTTCTGGGAGGATTCTTCGCACAGCATTGATTATTTCCTGGTTCGCTGTGATGATTTCACACTTGGAGGGATTGAGGATGAGTCCCAAGTCTTCTCCCTGTGTTTTCACCAGTTGTAGGTCCCCTACCAGGGACTCTTCAGTACCTGCCAGAGTGCCATCATCCAGGTACCAGATGTTGAGCTCGCTGCGTAGGCTGGAAGTTAGTTCTCTTACTGCCAAGCAGAAGAGAAGCGGAGCTAGTGGGTCACCCTGCTGAACACCTTCTGATGATTGAATTTCATGTTCTCCAAACAAAAGAATTGAGGATTTGCTGTAGCCAGCTGAGATGAAGGGAAAAAGACTGGGGAAGCAATCCCGAACAGCTGGCAAGACAGCATCTCTCTTTACCATATTAAAGGCATTTCTAAAATCAAGTTTGACTACAGCCTTGTCTTCTGGTAGGTCCCTGATGTAGGCCCTTGCTGCATGAGCTGCAGCTTCACTGCCTTGAGGGACCCCAAAGCCCAGTTGGTGTGGCTGGAGTAAACTGGCAGCTTCTAGGCGAATGTTTCTTACTGCTGCTACAATATATATATATATATATATATATATATATATATATATATATATATATATATATATATATATATATATATATATATATATATATATATATATATATATATATATATATATATATATATATATGTCGTGCCGAATAGGCAGAACTTGCGATCTTGGCTTAAATAGCAACGCTCATCTTGCCATATAGGACAAGTGAAAATTTGTGTATGCAATAATTTCGCCAAAATCATTCTGAAACTAACGAAAAAAATATATTTCACTGTTTTTGTTTAGTATTAAATTACTGTAAACAAATCTAAAATATATTTAGTTGGGTTAGGCTAAAATAAATTGTTCTTGTTATAATAAGGTTAGGTAAGTTTTCTAAGATTCTTTTGGTGCAAAATTAAAATTTTTAACATTAACATTAATGAAAAAAAATATATCTCTAAACGTATAAGAGAAAATTTTAGAAAAGACTTAATTTTAAATGAGTTCTTGCTAATTGACCAGTTTTACATATTCGGCACGACAAATATATATATATATATATATATATATATATATATATATATATATATATATATATATATATATATATATATATATATATATATATATATATATATATGTCGTGCCGAATAGGCAGAACTTGCGATCTTGCCTTAAATAGCAACGCTCATCTTGCCATATAGGACAAGTGAAAATTTGTGTATGCAATAATTTCGCCAAAATCATTCTGAAACTAACGAAAAAAATATATTTCACTGTTTTTGTTTAGTATTAAATTACTGTAAACAAATCTAAAATATATTTAGTTGGGTTAGGCTAAAATAAATTGTTCTTGTTATAATAAGGTTAGGTAAGTTTTATAAGATTCTTTTGGTGCAAAATTACAAATTTTTACATTAACATTAATGAAAAAAATATATCTCTAAACGTATAAGAGAAAATTTCAAAAAGGACTTAATTTTAAATGAGTTCTTGCTAATTGAACAATTTTACATATTCGGCACGACATATATATATATATATATATATATATATATATATATATATATATATATATATATATATATATATATATATATATATATATATATATATATATATATATATATATATATATATATATATATTTCAACCAACCGGCCGTATCACACCGAGGCAGGGTGGCCCAAAAAGAAAAACAAAAGTTTCTCTTTTTACATTTAGTAATATATACAGGAGAAGAGGTTACTAGCCCCTTGCTCCCGGCATTTTAGTCGCCTCTTACAACACGCATGGCTTACGGAGGAAGAATTCTGTTCCACTTCCCCATGGAGGTAAGAGGAAGTAAACAAGAACAAGAACGTATGAAAATAGAAGAAAACCCAGAGGGGTGTGCATATATGTGCTTGTACATGTATGTGTAGTGTGACCTAAGTGTAAGTAGAAGTAGCAAGACGTACCTGAAATTTTGCATGTCTATGAGATAGAAAAAAGACACCAGGAATCCTACCATCATTATCTTATTCTTTTTTACCAATAGGTATATTTAATTACATAATGTGGTACAAATGATTTAAGAGATACATTGTTGATATAAAGATGACATATACATTACATGAGATGTGAGAGATACATGTCTAGTACATATTGTTACGTGTTTGTCACTGATTATAATGCGAAAATCTCATCCAGCTCCTCAGAACTGTGGCGTGTTCCCAAAACACAGCAGGCATTACCCCTCTGAACAGCAGCGCAGAGTCGCTGGAACAGAAAACTAGCTGCCCTGGGATCCCTAGTTACCCAGATGAGTCTTTTGCCTAGCTCCTTAAGGAACTTAAATGCACTCTTTCCCCATGAGCCAAGGGTCTCCGAGCCTATAGGAGCAAACATATAATGATTGACAAGTTTTTTGTATTTTCTAGACTTCTGGGACTCCCTGAAGCTGGCGGCTGCCCCTCCGTCCTCCCTGGTGTATTAGAGATAGGTATCAGCCAAGGTAGATGCACATGTGTAGTCCCACTCCACCTGCTAGCTATCTGTCCAGGCTTGAAGGCTACCATCAGATCTACATAGATGGGGTGGCTCCCTTATTGTTGGGCATTCGGCTGTTTCGAGGCTCCTCTTGATGTTATTAACCTCTTCCTGCCTTGCAATCTTTCCCTCGGATTTACGACACACAAGACCATGGTACCTGAATCGGTGTGCTGCTTCACTACCACAAATATACCAGTGTTAGGCGAGAATAGGGGCGGCAAGTCGAAGGGCAACGCTAATGCGGATGGTCTGTGGGCCGAGACGTGTAACAAGGCTGTAATTGGGAATAGCCAACAGAAAGTCACCTTGCATGATGAGCTCTCACTGACACACTCTGAAGCATTGTTGAGGCTATGTTCTCCACTACTGGGCCATCCCAGTGTGACTGTAGTCGTTGGGAATGGGGGGAGCAGGTCTAGTTTCAGAGCCCGTTAGATTATCCCAGATCATGGTTCCGTCAACGAACTTTTGGTCATGGACTCCAATTTTGTCCCTAAGATATATATATATATATATATATATATATATATATATATATATATATATATATATATATATATATATATATATATATATATATATATATAAATAAAATATAGGGAGGTACCACCTCTAGAACTGTTATAGGGACCCTCATCCTCAGAGAAAAGAATAAACTTGCTTCATGGAAAACTCAAGGTTCTCCCTGAAGCTGTTTGAGAATTTTCTCCTACCACCCCCTATATTTTATGTATATTTTATTTAAAGACAAAATATATTGACAAAACATTCACAAAAATACGATAGAAAGTAAAACAACATAGGTGACTCAGAGCTACATCTCGAATACTTCGTCCAGCTCCCCGGCGGTGGGCCGCATGCCCAGAATGCTGCAGGCATTTCCTCTCTGGATTGCAACACTGAGTCTCTGAAAGAGGAAGCTGATCGCCCTGTGGTCCTTGGTTTCTATGATGAGCTTTTCACCCAGCTCTATTAGGAACTTTAGAGTACACTTGCCCCATGCTCCAAGGGTCTCCGACCCTATTGGGATGAAGTTATAGCAAGAGGGAAGGTCTTCATATTTGCGGATCTTCTGGGTCTCCCTGTGGCTGGCAGCTCCACCCCCTTCCACTACTGAGTATGGCAAGTAGGTGTCTGCCAATGTGGCGGCACATGTGTAGTCCCAGGCAATCTGCTTTCCATCCTTCCAAGGTAGCATAGTGGCTCCATCAGGACGCTTTTGACTTCCGTCAGACCTCTGCACTTGGGGTTCCCGTTGAGCTGGTCAACGGGCTGTGGCGAGGCTTCTCTTTATGATGTCATTGACCTCCTCATGCCTGGCATACTTCCCTTCTGCTGTGTGACACACGAGACCATGAAGTCCGAATTGATCAGCTGTCGCCCTGCCGCAAATACACCTATGTTCGGTGAGGATGGGGGCGGCTAGGCGAAGAGCAACACCAATCCGAATGGCCTGTGGGTCTAGTCGAGTGCCCAAGGAGGAATTGGGAACAGCTAACAGGAAATCTCCTGAGTGTGGTGCCTTCACTGCCAGGAGACGAGCTTTGTCCTTTCCTGAGGCATTGGAGAGCATTGTGTTGGCGATTTTTTCCATGATCGGTTTGTCCCAGTGGGACTGTTTGTGTTCTTTGGGAGGAGCTGGTCTACTGGAGGAATCTGTAAGGGTGTCCCACCGAATCGCTGCTTCAGTAAACCTGGGGTCTTGAGCTCCTACCACGTCTCTCAAGCGTTCGGGAACAATCTTCTTGACTAATGCACTGGAAGCCAAACACGAAGACAGAAAAGCAGGTAAAGCAACATGCGTTGCTTTGCGCACCCCTATACCTCCCAGTCGCACTGGGAGGGTTGCCTGATCCCATTGCTGATCCTCTAGTGACAGGTTCAGTGCCTTCTTAAGGGTTGACCTCAGGTGTGCATCATATTCGTCGAGTGTTGGGTTGTCAAAAGAGGGTGCACACCTCAGGAAGTAAGTGAGTCTTGGAATAGTAAGGCACCTTGTGAGGAGATACAGAGCATCATGGGCATCAAGATTGCTTATTCTCTCCTCCATTCTCATCAGGTCATTCAATTTGTCCTTGAGGACTGTGTCGATGGCCTGGTGACCCAGCCGTGCTCCCAGGAGGGTACTGTTGGACGGAGTGGTAGTAGAGACTTCTGGGAGGATTCTTCGCACAGCATTGATTATTTCCTGGTTCGCTGTGATGATTTCACACTTGGAGGGATTGAGGATGAGTCCCAAGTCTTCTCCCTGTGTTTTCACCAGTTATAGGTCCCCTACGAGGGACTCTTCAGTACCTGCCAGAGTGCCATCATCCAGGTACTAGATGTTGAGCTCGCTGCGTAGGCTGGGAGTTAGTTCTCTTACTGCCAAGCACAAGAGAAGCGGAGCTAGTGGGTCACCCTGCTGAATACCTTCTGATGATTGAATTTCATGTTCTCCAAACAAAAGAATTGAGGGTTTGCTGTAGCCAGCTGAGATGAAGGGAAAATGACTGGGGAAGCAATTCCGAACAGCTGGCAAAACAGCATCTCTCTTTACCATATTAAAGGCATTTCT
Source organism: Cherax quadricarinatus (assembly GCF_038502225.1). Taxonomy (NCBI): domain Eukaryota; kingdom Metazoa; phylum Arthropoda; class Malacostraca; order Decapoda; family Parastacidae; genus Cherax; species Cherax quadricarinatus. The sequence goes on from NC_091361.1 coordinate 18,794,908, forward strand.
AAAATCAAGTTTGACTACAGCCTTGTCTTCTGGTAGGTCCCTGATGTAGGCCCTTGCTGCATGAGCTGCAGCTTCACTGCCTTGAGGGACCCCAAAGCCCAGTTGGTGTGGCTGGAGTAAACTGGCAGCTTCTAGGCGAATGTTTCTTACTGCTGCTGTATATGTATATATATATATATATATATATATATATATATATATATATATATATATATATATATATATATATATATATATATATATATATATATATATATATATATATATATATATATATATATATATATATGTCGTGCCGAATAGGCAGAACTTGCGATCTTGGCTTAAATAGCAACGCTCATCTTGCCATATAGGACAAGTGAAAATTTGTGTATGCAATAATTTCGCCAAAATCATTCTGAAACTAACGAAAAAAATATATTTCACTGTTTTTGTTTTGGTATTAAATTACTGTAAACAAATCTAAAATATATTTAGTTGGGTTAGGCTAAAATAAATTGCTCTTGTTATAATAAGGTTAGGTAAGTTTTCTAAGATTCTTTTGGTGCAAAATTAAAATTTTTAATATTAACATTAATGAAAAAAAATATATCTCTAAACGTATAAGAGAAAATTTTAGAAAAGACTTAATTTTAAATGAGTTCTTGCTAATTGACCAGTTTTACATATTCGGCACGACAAATATATATATATATATATATATATATATATATATATATATATATATATATATATATATATATATATATATATATATATATATACATATATATATATATATGTCGTGCCGAATAGGCAGAACTTGCGATCTTGGCTTAAATAGCAACGCTCATCTTGCCATATAGGACAAGTAAAAATTTGTGTATGCAATAATTTCGCCAAAATCATTCTGAACCTAACGAAAAAAATATATTTCACTGTTTTTGTTTAGTATTAAATTATTGTAAACAAATCTAAAATATATTTAGTTGGGTTAGGCTAAAATAAATTGTTCTTGTTATAATAAGGTTAGGTAAGTTTTCTAAGATTCTTTTGGTGCAAAATTAAAATTTTTTACATTAACATTAATGAAAAAAAAAATATATCTTTAAACGTATAAGAGAAAATTTTAGAAAAGACTTAATTTTAAATGAGTTCTTGCTAATTGACCAGTTTTGCATATTCGGCACGACATATATATATATATATATATATATATATATATATATATAAAACACACTATAGTCTCACATATATATATAAATATATATATATCCCAGACATATATATCCCAGACATCCCCGACATCCCACACACATCTTCACGACCATAGTTATGATGTCTTTCATACCAACATTGTCTTATAAATTCATCACTTCTTGTTTACTGTGTAATAGACATGCCATACAGTGTATAATGTGCACACTATACAGTGTATAATGTGCACACCATACAGTGTATAATGTGCACACCATACAGTGCATGATAAGCACACTGTACAGTGAATTAGTTTCAGAGTGTACAGTGTTCTCAGACACCACACTTGACTTGTGTCTCAGCTTTGCCTTGTTGCTATGTTCAATAATCATGGTTTACACAGGTCACCACAGCCAGTGACAACACTACCACCACTACCATCCGCTGACGACAACACTACCACCACTACCACCCGCTGACGACAACACTACCACCACTACCATCCGCTGACGACAACACTACCACCACTACCACCCGCTGACGACAACACTACCACCACTGCCACCACCACCAATAACAACACTACCACAACAGCAGCACCACCAGTAACGCTGAAACCCTCAGTAGCACCAACTCTACCATACTTCCCCACCTGTCTTCTCCGCCGCCACCGCCGCCGCCGCCGCCGCCGCCGCCGCCGCCGCCGCCGCCGCTACGCCACAACGACAACAAAAACAGCAAAACAAAAAACAACAATAACCTTTCTATGTTAATCTTCCATCACGTTGAGTATTGTGAGGGGTTCTGGCCTCCACCACGTTGAGTATTGTGAGGGTTCTGGCCTCCACCACGTTGAGTATTGTGAGGGTTCTGGCCTCCACCACGTTGAGTATTGTGAGGGTTCTGGCCTCCACCACGTTGAGTATTGTGAGGGTTCTGGCCTCCACCACGTTGAGTATTGTGAGGGTTCTGGCCTCCACCACGTTGAGTATTGTGAGGGTTCTGGCCTCCATCACGTTGAGTATTGTGAGGGTTCTGGCCTCCACCACGTTGAGTATTGTGAGGGTTCTGGCCTCCATCACGTTGAGTATTGTGAGGGTTCTGGCCTCCATCACGTTGAGTATTGTGAGGGTTCTGGCCTCCATCACGTTGAGTATTGTGAGGGTTCTGGCCTCTACCACGTTGAGTATTGTGAGGGTTCTGGCCTCCACCACGTTGAGTATTGTGAGGGTTCTGGCCTATATATATATATATATATATATATATATATATATATATATATATATATATATATATATATATATATATATATTTCAACCAACCGGCCGTATCACACCGAGGCAGGGTGGCCCAAAAAGAAAAACAAAAGTTTCTCTTTTTACATTTAGTAATATATACAGGAGAAGAGGTTACTAGCCCCTTGCTCCCGGCATTTTAGTCGCCTCTTACAACACGCATGGCTTACGGAGGAAGAATTCTGTTCCACTTCCCCATGGAGGTAAGAGGAAGTAAACAAGAACAAGAACGTATGAAAATAGAAGAAAACCCAGAGGGGTGTGCATATATGTGCTTGTACATGTATGTGTAGTGTGACCTAAGTGTAAGTAGAAGTAGCAAGACGTACCTGAAATTTTGCATGTCTATGAGATAGAAAAAAGACACCAGGAATCCTACCATCATTATCTTATTCTTTTTTACCAATAGGTATATTTAATTACATAATGTGGTACAAATGATTTAAGAGATACATTGTTGATATAAAGATGACATATACATTACATGAGATGTGAGAGATACATGTCTAGTACATATTGTTACGTGTTTGTCACTGATTATAATGCGAAAATCTCATCCAGCTCCTCAGAACTGTGGCGTGTTCCCAAAACACAGCAGGCATTACCCCTCTGAACAGCAGCGCAGAGTCGCTGGAACAGAAAACTAGCTGCCCTGGGATCCCTAGTTACCCAGATGAGTCTTTTGCCTAGCTCCTTAAGGAACTTAAATGCACTCTTTCCCCATGAGCCAAGGGTCTCCGAGCCTATAGGAGCAAACATATAATGATTGACAAGTTTTTTGTATTTTCTAGACTTCTGGGACTCCCTGAAGCTGGCGGCTGCCCCTCCGTCCTCCCTGGTGTATTAGAGATAGGTATCAGCCAAGGTAGATGCACATGTGTAGTCCCACTCCACCTGCTAGCTATCTGTCCAGGCTTGAAGGCTACCATCAGATCTACATAGATGGGGTGGCTCCCTTATTGTTGGGCATTCGGCTGTTTCGAGGCTCCTCTTGATGTTATTAACCTCTTCCTGCCTTGCAATCTTTCCCTCGGATTTACGACACACAAGACCATGGTACCTGAATCGGTGTGCTGCTTCACTACCACAAATATACCAGTGTTAGGCGAGAATAGGGGCGGCAAGTCGAAGGGCAACGCTAATGCGGATGGTCTGTGGGCCGAGACGTGTAACAAGGCTGTAATTGGGAATAGCCAACAGAAAGTCACCCTGCATGATGAGCTCTCACTGACACACTCTGAAGCATTGTTGAGGCTATGTTCTCCACTACTGGGCCATCCCAATGTGACTGTAGTCGTTGGGAATGGGGGGAGCAGGTCTAGTTTCAGAGCCCGTTAGATTATCCCAGATCATGGTTCCGTCAACGAACTTTTGGTCATGGACTCCAATCTTGTCCCTAATATATATATATATGTATATATATATATATATATATATATATATATATATATATATATATATATATATATATATATATATATATATATATATATATATATATATATATATATATATATATATATAAATATAGGGAGGTACCACCTCTAGAACTGTTATAGGGACCCTCATCCTCAGAGAAAAGAATAAACTTGCTTCAGGGAAAACTCAAGGTTCTCCCTGAAGCTGTTTGAGAATTTTCTCCTACCACCCCCTATATTTTATGTATATTTTATTTAAAGACAAAATACATTGACAAAACATTCACAAAAATACGATAGAAAGTAAAACAACATAGGTGACTCAGAGCTACATCTCGAATACTTCGTCCAGCTCCCCGGCGGTGGGCCGCATGCCCAGAATGCTGCAGGCATTTCCTCTCTGGATTGCAACACTGAGTCTCTGAAAGAGGAAGCTGGTCGCCCTGTGGTCCTTGGTTTCTATGATGAGCTTTTCACCCAGCTCTATTAGGAACTTTAGAGCACACTTGCCCCATGCTCCAAGGGTCTCCGACCCTATTGGGATGAAGTTATAGCAAGGGGGAAGGTCTTCATATTTGCGGATCTTCTGGGTCTCCCTGTGGCTGGCAGCTCCACCCCCTTCCACTACGGAGTATGGCAAGTAGGTGTCTGCCAATGTGGCGGCACATGTGTAGTCCCAGGCAATCTGCTTTCCATCCTTCCAAGGTAGCATAGTGGCTCCATCAGGACGCTTTTGACTTCCGTCAGACCTCTGCACTTGGGGTTCCCGTTGAGCTGGGCAACGGGCTGTGGCGAGGCTTCTCTTTATGATGTCATTGACCTCCTCATGCCTGGCATACTTCCCTTCTGCTGTGTGACACACGAGACCATGAAGTCCGAATTGATCAGCTGTCGCCCTGCCGCAAATACACCTATGTTCGGTGAGGATGGGGGCGGCTAGGCGAAGAGCAACACCAATCCGAATGGCCTGTGGGTCTAGTCGAGTGCCCAAGGAGGAATTGGGAACAGCTAACAGGAAATCTCCTGAGTGTGGTGCCTTCACTGCCAGGAGACGAGCTTTGTCCTTTCCTGAGGCATTGGAGAGCATTGTGTTGGCGATTTTTTCCATGATCGGTTTGTCCCAGTGGGACTGTTTGTGTTCTTTGGGAGGAGCTGGTCTACTGGAGGAATCTGTAAGGGTGTCCCACCGAATCGCTGCTTCAGTAAACCTGGGGTCTTGAGCTCCTACCACGTCTCTCAAGCGTTCGGGAACAATCTTCTTGACTAATGCACTGGAAGCCAAACACGAAGACAGAAAAGCAGGTAAAGCAACATGCGTTGCTTTGCGCACCCCTATACCTCCCAGTCATACTGGGAGGGTTGCCTGATCCCATTGCTGATCCTCTAGTGACAGGTTCAGTGCCTTCTTAAGGGTTGACCTCAGGTGTGCGTCATATTCGTCGAGTGTTGGGTTGTCAAAAGAGGGTGCACACCTCAGGAAGTAAGTGAGTCTTGGAATAGTAAGGCACCTTGTGAGGAGATACAGAGCATCATGGGCATCAAGATTGCTTATTCTCTCCTCCATTCTCATCAGGTCATTCAATTTGTCCTTGAGGACTGTGTCGATGGCCTGGTGACCCAGCGGTGCTCCCAGGAGGGTACTGTTGGACGGAGTGGTAGTAGAGACTTCTGGGAGGATTCTTCGCACAGCATTGATTATTTCCTGGTTCGCTGTGATGATTTCACACTTGGAGGGATTGAGGATGAGTCCCAAGTCTTCTCCCTGTGTTTTCACCAGTTGTAGGTCCCCTACCAGGGACTCTTCAGTACCTGCCAGAGTGCCATCATCCAGGTACCAGATGTTGAGCTCGCTGCGTAGGCTGGAAGTTAGTTCTCTTACTGCCAAGCAGAAGAGAAGTGGAGCTAGTGGGTCACCCTGCTGAACACCTTCTGATGAGAGAAATTCATGTTCTCCAAACAAAAGAATTGAGGGTTTGCTGTAGCCAGCTGAAATGAAGGGAAAAAGACTGGGGAAGCGATCCTGAACAGCTGACAAGACAGCATCTCTCTCTACCATATTAAAGGCATTTCTAAAATCAAGTTTGACTACGGCCTTGTCTTCTGGTAGGTCCCTGATGTAGGCCCTTGCCGCATGAGCTGCAGTTTCACTGCCTTGAGGGACCCCAAAGCCCAGTTGGTGTGGCTGGAGTAAACTGGCAGCTTCTAGGCGAATGTTTCTTACTGCTGCTTTGGCAAAGAGACGGCGCAATAATTTCGCCAAAATCATTCTGAAACTAACGAAAAAAATATATTTCATGTTTATATATACTGTAAACAAATCTATATATATATATATATAATATATAAGTTTTCTATATATATATTAATATATATATATATACTTATATATGCATATATATATATATATATATATATATATATATATATATATATATATATATATATATATATATATATATATATATATATATATATGTCGTGCCGAATAGGCAGAACTTGCGATCTTGGCTTAAATAGCAACGCTCATCTTGCCATATAGGACAAGTGAAAATTTGTGTATGCAATAATTTCGCCAAAATCATTCTGAACCTAACGAAAAAAATATATTTCACTGTGTTTGTTTAGTATTAAATTTTTGTAAACAAATCTAAAATATATTTAGTTGGGTTAGGCTAAAATAAATTGCTCTTGTTATAATAAGGTTAGGTAAGTTTTCTAAGATTCTTTTGGTGCAAAATTAAAATTTCTACAATTAACATTAATGAAAAAATATATCTTTAAACGTATAAGAGAAAATTTTAGAAAATACTTAATTTTAAATGAGTTCTTGCTAAATGACCAGTTTTACATATTCGGCACGACATATATATATATATATATATATATATAATATATATATATATATATATATATATATATATATATATATATATATATATATATATATATAGGCATTTTAGTCGCCTCTTACAACACGCATGGCTTACGGAGGAAGAATTCTGTTCCACTTCCCCATGGAGGTAAGAGGAAGTAAACAAGAACAAGAACGTATGAAAATAGAAGAAAACCCAGAGGGGTGTGCATATATGTGCTTGTACATGTATGTGTAGTGTGACCTAAGTGTAAGTAGAAGTAGCAAGACGTACCTGAAATTTTGCATGTCTATGAGATAGAAAAAAGACACCAGGAATCCTACCATCATTATCTTATTCTTTTTTACCAATAGGTATATTTAATTACATAATGTGGTACAAATGATTTAAGAGATACATTGTTGATATAAAGATGACATATACATTACATGAGATGTGAGAGATACATGTCTAGTACATATTGTTACGTGTTTGTCACTGATTATAATGCGAAAATCTCATCCAGCTCCTCAGAACTGTGGCGTGTTCCCAAAACACAGCAGGCATTACCCCTCTGAACAGCAGCGCAGAGTCGCTGGAACAGAAAACTAGCTGCCCTGGGATCCCTAGTTACCCAGATGAGTCTTTTGCCTAGCTCCTTAAGGAACTTAAATGCACTCTTTCCCCATGAGCCAAGGGTCTCCGAGCCTATAGGAGCAAACATATAATGATTGACAAGTTTTTTGTATTTTCTAGACTTCTGGGACTCCCTGAAGCTGGCGGCTGCCCCTCCGTCCTCCCTGGTGTATTAGAGATAGGTATCAGCCAAGGTAGATGCACATGTGTAGTCCCACTCCACCTGCTAGCTATCTGTCCAGGCTTGAAGGCTACCATCAGATCTACATAGATGGGGTGGCTCCCTTATTGTTGGGCATTCGGCTGTTTCGAGGCTCCTCTTGATGTTATTAACCTCTTCCTGCCTTGCAATCTTTCCCTCGGATTTACGACACACAAGACCATGGTACCTGAATCGGTGTGCTGCTTCACTACCACAAATATACCAGTGTTAGGCGAGAATAGGGGCGGCAAGTCGAAGGGCAACGCTAATGCGGATGGTCTGTGGGCCGAGACGTGTAACAAGGCTGTAATTGGGAATAGCCAACAGAAAGTCACCCTGCATGATGAGCTCTCACTGACACACTCTGAAGCATTGTTGAGGCTATGTTCTCCACTACTGGGCCATCCCAATGTGACTGTAGTCGTTGGGAATGGGGGGAGCAGGTCTAGTTTCAGAGCCCGTTAGATTATCCCAGATCATGGTTCCGTCAACGAACTTTTGGTCATGGACTCCAATCTTGTCCCTAATATATATATATATATATATATATATATATATATATATATATATATATATATATATATATATATATATATATATAAAATATAGGGAGGTACCACCTCTAGAACTGTTATAGGGACCCTCATCCTCAGAGAAAAGAATAAACTTGCTTCATGGAAAACTCAAGGTTCTCCCTGAAGCTGTTTGAGAATTTTCTCCTACCACCCCCTATATTTTATGTATATTTTATTTAAAGACAAAATATATTGACAAAACATTCACAAAAATACGATAGAAAGTAAAACAACATAGGTGACTCAGAGCTACATCTCGAATACTTCGTCCAGCTCCCCGGCGGTGGGCCGCATGCCCAGAATGCTGCAGGCATTTCCTCTCTGGATTGCAACACTGAGTCTCTGAAAGAGGAAGCTGGTCGCCCTGTGGTCCTTGGTTTCTATGATGAGCTTTTCACCCAGCTCTATTAGGAACTTTAGAGCACACTTGCCCCATGCTCCAAGGGTCTCCGACCCTATTGGGATGAAGTTATAGCAAGGGGGAAGGTCTTCATATTTGCGGATCTTCTGGGTCTCCCTGTGGCTGGCAGCTCCACCCCCTTCCACTACGGAGTATGGCAAGTAGGTGTCTGCCAATGTGGCGGCACATGTGTAGTCCCAGGCAATCTGCTTTCCATCCTTCCAAGGTAGCATAGTGGCTCCATCAGGACGCTTTTGACTTCCGTCAGACCTCTGCACTTGGGGTTCCCGTTGAGCTGGGCAACGGGCTGTGGCGAGGCTTCTCTTTATGATGTCATTGACCTCCTCATGCCTGGCATACTTCCCTTCTGCTGTGTGACACACGAGACCATGAAGTCCGAATTGATCAGCTGTCGCCCTGCCGCAAATACACCTATGTTCGGTGAGGATGGGGGCGGCTAGGCGAAGAGCAACACCAATCCGAATGGCCTGTGGGTCTAGTCGAGTGCCCAAGGAGGAATTGGGAACAGCTAACAGGAAATCTCCTGAGTGTGGTGCCTTCACTGCCAGGAGACGAGCTTTGTCCTTTCCTGAGGCATTGGAGAGCATTGTGTTGGCGATTTTTTCCATGATCGGTTTGTCCCAGTGGGACTGTTTGTGTTCTTTGGGAGGAGCTGGTCTACTGGAGGAATCTGTAAGGGTGTCCCACCGAATCGCTGCTTCAGTAAACCTGGGGTCTTGAGCTCCTACCACGTCTCTCAAGCGTTCGGGAACAATCTTCTTGACTAATGCACTGGAAGCCAAACACGAAGACAGAAAAGCAGGTAAAGCAACATGCGTTGCTTTGCGCACCCCTATACCTCCCAGTCGCACTGGGAGGGTTGCCTGATCCCATTGCTGATCCTCTAGTGACAGGTTCAGTGCCTTCTTAAGGGTTGACCTCAGGTGTGCGTCATATTCGTCGAGTGTTGGGTTGTCAAAAGAGGGTGCACACCTCAGGAAGTAAGTGAGTCTTGGAATAGTAAGGCACCTTGTGAGGAGATACAGAGCATCATGGGCATCAAGATTGCTTATTCTCTCCTCCATTCTCATCAGGTCATTCAATTTGTCCTTGAGGACTGTGTCGATGGCCTGGTGACCCAGCGGTGCTCCCAGGAGGGTACTGTTGGACGGAGTGGTAGTAGAGACTTCTGGGAGGATTCTTCGCACAGCATTGATTATTTCCTGGTTCGCTGTGATGATTTCACACTTGGAGGGATTGAGGATGAGTCCCAAGTCTTCTCCCTGTGTTTTCACCAGTTGTAGGTCCCCTACCAGGGACTCTTCAGTACCTGCCAGAGTGCCATCATCCAGGTACCAGATGTTGAGCTCGCTGCGTAGGCTGGAAGTTAGTTCTCTTACTGCCAAGCAGAAGAGAAGCGGAGCTAGTGGGTCACCCTGCTGAACACCTTCTGATGATTGAATTTCATGTTCTCCAAACAAAAGAATTGAGGGTTTGCTGTAGCCAGCTGAGATGAAGGGAAAAAGACTGGGGAAGCGATCCCGAACAGCTGGCAAGACAGCATCTCTCTTTACCATATTAAAGGCATTTCTAAAATCAAGTTTGACTACAGCCTTGTCTTCTGGTAGGTCCCTGATGTAGGCCCTTGCCGCATGAGCTGCAGCTTCACTGCCTTGAGGGACCCCAAAGCCCAGTTGGTGTGGCTGGAGTAAACTGGCAGCTTCTTGGCGAATGTTTCTTACTGCTGCTTTAGCCACGAGACGGCGAAAAGTGTTTCCAACCGCAATATGTATATATATATATTTAATACAAAAATATATATATATATATATATATATATATATATATATATATATATATATATATATATATATATATATATATATATATATATATATATTTATATATATGTCGTGCCGAATAGGCAGAACTTGCGATCTTGCCTTAAATAGCAACGCTCATCTTGCCATATAGGACAAGTGAAAATTTGTGTATGCAATAATTTCGCCAAAATCATTCTGAAACTAACGAAAAAAATATATTTCACTGTTTTTGTTTAGTATTAAATTACTGTAAACAAATCTAAAATATATTTAGTTGGGTTAGGCTAAAATAAATTGTTCTTGTTATAATAAGGTTAGGTAAGTTTTATAAGATTCTTTTGGTGCAAAATTAAAATTTTTAACATTAACATTAATGAAAAAAAATATATCTCTAAACGTATAAGAGAAAATTTTAGAAAAGACTTAATTTTAAATGAGTTCTTGCTAATTGACCAGTTTTACATATTCGGCGCGACTATATATATATATATATATATATATATATATATATATATATATATATATATATATATATATATATATATATATATATATATATATATATATATATATATGTCGTGCCGAATAGGCAGAACTTGCGATCTTGGCTTAAATAGCAACGCTCATCTTGCCATATAGGACAAGCGAAAATTTGTTTATGCGATAATTTCGCCAAAATCATTCTGAACCTAACGAAAAAAATATATTTCAGTTTTTGTTTAGTATTAAATTATTGTAAACAAATCTAAAATATATTTAGTTGGGTTAGGCTAAAATAAATTGCTCTTGTTATAATAAGGTTAGGTAAGTTTTTTTAAGATTCTTTTGGTGCAAAATTAAAAAAATTTTACATTAACATTAATGAAAAAATATATCTTTAAACGTGTAAGAGAAAATTTCAGAAAGGAATTAATTTTAAATGAGTTCTTGCTAATTGACCAGTTTTACATATTCGGCACGACATATATATATATATATATATATATATATATATATATATATATATATATATATATATATATATATATATATATATATATATATATATATATATATATATATATATATATATATATATATATATATATATATATATATATATATATATATATATATATATATATATATATATATATATATATATATATATATATATATATATATATATATATATATATATGAATAAAACACACTACACAGCTTTAGAGTCTCACATATATATATATATATATATATATATATATCCCAGACATCCCCGACATCCCACACACATCTTCACGACCATAGTTATGATGTCTTTCACACCAACATTGTCTTATAAATTCATCACTTCTTGTTTACTGTGTAATAGACATGCCATACAGTGTATAATGTGCTCACCATACAGTGTATAATGTGCACACCATACAGTGTATAATGTGCACACCATACAGTGCATGATAAGCACACTGTACAGTGAATTAGTTTCAGAGTGTACAGTGTTCTCAGACACCACACTTGACTTGTGTCTCAGCTTTGCCTTGTTGCTATGTTCAATAATCATGGTTTACACAGGTCACCACAGCCAGTGACAACACTACCACCACTACCATCCGCTGACGACAACACTACCACCACTGCCACCACCACCAATAACAACACTACCACAACAGCAGCACCACCAGTAACGCTGAAACCCTCAGTAGCACCAACTCTACCATACTTCCCCACCTGTCTTCTCCGCCGCCGCCGCCGCTACGCCACAACGACAACAAAAACAGCAAAACAAAAAACAACAATAACCTTTCTATGTTAATCTTCCATCACGTTGAGTATTGTGAGGGGTTCTGGCCTCCACCACGTTGAGTATTGTGAGGGTTCTGGCCTCCACCACGTTGAGTATTGTGAGGGTTCTGGCCTCCACCACGTTGAGTATTGTGAGGGTTCTGGCCTCCACCACGTTGAGTATTGTGAGGGTTCTGGCCTCCACCACGTTGAGTATTGTGAGGGTTCTGGCCTCCACCACGTTGAGTATTGTGAGGGTTCTGGCCTCCACCACGTTGAGTATTGTGAGGGTTCTGGCCTCCACCACGTTGAGTATTGTGAGGGTTCTGGCCTCCATCACGTTGAGTATTGTGAGGGGTTCTGGCCTCCACCACGTTGAGTATTGTGAGGGTTCTGGCCTCCATCACGTTGAGTATTGTGAGGGTTCTGGCCTCCACCACGTTGAGTATTGTGAGGGTTCTGGCCTCCATCACGTTGAGTATTGTGAGGGTTCTGGCCTCCATCACGTTGAGTATTGTGAGGGTTCTGGCCTCCATCACGTTGAGTATTGTGAGGGGTTCTGGCCTCCATCACGTTAAATATTGTGAGGGGGTTCTGGCCTCCATCACGTTGAGTATTGTGAGGGTTCTGGCCTCCATCACGTTGAGTATTGTGAGGGGTTCTGGCCTCCATCACGTTGAGTATTGTGAGGGTTCTGGCCTCCATCACGTTGAGTATTGTGAGGGGTTCTGGCCTCCATCACGTTGAGTATTGTGAGGGGTTCTGGCCTCCATCACGTTGAATATTGTGAGGGGTTCTGGCCTCCATCACGTTGAGTATTGTGAGGGGTTCTGGCCTCCATCACGTTGAATATTGTGAGGGTTCTGGCCTCCATCACGTTGAGTATTGTGAGGGGTTCTGGCCTCCATCACGTTGAGTATTGTGAGGGTTCTGGCCTCCATCACGTTGAGTATTGTGAGGGTTCTGGCCTCCATCACGTTGAGTATTGTGAGGGGTTCTGGCCTCCATCACGTTGAGTATTGTGAGGGGTTCTGGCCTCCACCACGTTGAGTATTGTGAGGGGTTCTGGCCTCCACCACGTTGAGTATTGTGAGGGGTTCTGGCCTCCATCACGTTGAGTATTGTGAGGGTTCTGGCCTCCATCACGTTGAGTATTGTGAGGGTTCTGGCCTCCATCACGTTGAGTATTGTGAGGGGTTCTGGCCTCCATCACGTTGAGTATTGTGAGGGTTCTGGCCTCCATCACGTTGAGTATTGTGAGGGTTCTGGCCTCCATCACGTTGAGTATTGTGAGGGTTCTGGCCTCCATCACGTTGAGTATTGTGAGGGTTCTGGCCTCCATCACGTTGAGTATTGTAGGGTTCTTGTGAGTATTGTGAGGGTTCTGGCCTCCATCACGTTGAGTATTGTGAGGGTTCTGGCCTCCATCACGTTGAATATTGTGAGGGGTTCTGGCCTCCATCACGTTGAATATTGTGAGGGGATTCTGGCCTCCATCATGTTGAGTATTGTGAGGGGTTCTGGCCTCCATCATGTTGAGTATTGTGAGGGGTTCTGGCCTCCATCACGTTGAGTATTGTGAGGGGTTCTGGCCTCCACCACGTTGAGTATTGTGAGGGGTTCTGGCCTCCATCACGTTGAATATTGTGAGGGTTCTGGCCTCTACCACGTTGAGTATTGTGAGGGTTCTGGCCTCCATCACGTTGAGTATTGTGAGGGTTCTGGCCTCCATCACGTTGAGTATTGTGAGGGTTCTGGCCTCCATCACGTTGAGTATTGTGAGGGGTTCTGGCCTCCATCACGTTGAGTATTGTGAGGGTTCTGGCCTCCATCACGTTGAGTATTGTGAGGGTTCTTCCATCACGTTGAGTATTGTGAGGGGTTCTGCCCTCCATCACGTTGAATATTGTGAGGGGTTCTGGCCTCCATCACGTTGAATATTGTGAGGGTTCTGGCCTCCATCACGTTGAGTATTGTGAGGGGTTCTGGCCTCCATCACGTTGAATATTGTGAGGGTTCTGGCCTCCACCACGTTGAGTATTGTGAGGGTTCTGGCCTCCACCACGTTGAGTATTGTGAGGGGTTCTGGCCTCCATCAAGTTGAGTATTGTGAGGGGTTCTGGCCTCCATCACGTTGAGTATTGTGAGGGGTTCTGGCCTCCATCACGTGGAGTATTGTGAGGGGTTCTGGCCTCCATCACGTTGAGTATTGTGGGGGTTCTGGCCTCCATCACGTTGAGTATTGTGAGGGGTTCTGGCCTCCACCACGTTGAGTATTGTGAGGGGTTCTGGCCTCCACCACGTTGAGTATTGTGAGGGGTTCTGGCCTCCATCACGTTGAGTATTGTGAGGGGTTCTGGCCTCCACCACGTTGAGTATTGTGATGGGTTCTGGCCTCCACCACGTTGAGTATTGTGAGGGGTTCTGGCCTCCACGACGTTGAGTATTGTGAGGGGTTCTGGCCTCCATCATGTTGAGTATTGTGAGGGGTTCTGGCCTCCACCACGTTGAGTATTGTGAGGGGTTCTGGCCTCCACCACGTTGAGTATTGTGAGGGGTTCTGGCCTCCACCACATTGAGTATTGTGAGGGGTTCTGGCCTCCATCACGTTGAGTATTGTGAGGGGTTCTGGCCTCCACCACGTTGAATATTGTGATGGATTCTGGCCTCCACCACGTTGAGTATTGTGATGGGTTCTTGCCTCCACCACGTTGAGTATTGTGAGGGGTTCTGGCCTCCACCACGTTGAGTATTGTGAGGGGTTCTGGCTTCCATCACGTTGAGTATTGTGAGGGGTTCTGGCCTCCACCACATTGAGTATTGTGAGGGGTTCTGGCCTCCATCACGTTGAGTATTGTGAGGGTTTCTGGCCTCCATCACGTTGAGTATTGTGAGGTGTTCTGGCCTCAATCACGTTGAGTATTGTGATGGGTTCTGGCCTCCATCACGTTGAGCATTGTGAGGGGTTCTGGCCTCCACCACGTTGAGTATTGTGAGGGGTTCTGGCCTCCACCACGTTGAGTATTGTGAGAGATTCTGGCCTCCATCACGTTGAGTATTGTGATGGGTTCTTGCCTCCACCACGTTGAGTATTGTGATGGGTTCTGGCCTCCACCACGTTGAGTATTGTGATGGGTTCTGGCCTTCACCACGTTGAGTATTGTGATGGGTTCTGGCCTCCACTACGTTGAGTATTGTGATGGGTTCTTGCCTCCACCACGTTGAGTATTGTGAGGGGTTCTTGCCTCCACCACGTTGAGTATTGTGATGGGTTCTGGCCTTCACCACGTTGAGTATTGTGATGGGTTCTGGCCTCCACCACGTTGAGTATTGTGAGGGGTTCTGGCCTCTACCACGTTGAGTATTGTGAGGGGTTCTGGCCTCCACCACGTTGAGTATTGTGAGGGGTTCTGGCCTCCACCACGTTGAGTATTGTGAGGGGTTCTGGCCTCTACCACGTTGAGTATTGTGAGGGGTTCTGGCCTCCATCTCTGTGTACTGTATATATAGGTCAGTGCACTTGAATGGTGCACCTCATGTATAATACTGAGACTTGAATGCAGTCTTATTAGATCCTTCATAAACAACGTTTCGCCCTAGCCTGAGCCTTTTTCACTTAAAAAGAAAGCCCAGTACGTGTCAAAACGTCGTCAGCAAAAAATCTTTGCTGACAATCAGTCGAGTGAGGCAACTAGACTTTAAATAGGACGCGCGTCTTTTTTTCTCACACATAACACTTCTGTATTTTCTGCTCGATGTAAACAACTTTAGAAATTAAAACGCATGTTATAGAAATAACTCGCACATGGAAGAGAGAAGCTTACGACGACGTTTCGGTCCGATTTGGACCATTTACAAAGTGTGAATTTGTAATTGGTACAAGTCGGACCGAAAAGTCCGACTTGTACCAATTATACCAATTACTGGGTTATTTGTGTATTGTTCCAGTCACGGTATTGTGCCCTTTTGCTCTTCTAAAACGAGTGTTATTCTAGGTTGTGTTAGGGAGGGTTAGATTAACACAATTTATTCCTAGGTATAATTAACAGTAAAATAACATATATTGCATAAGTCTTGCAAGTTGCAACACACGGAGTTGCTCTGAGCGTTAGTTTCCACTCTCTCGGGTTTTTTTAGCAGGAAGACTGGCGAAGACTTTAAACTGATTAGAACGTCTACCCTTCAGTCAATCAGTCATTTAAGTACTGAATAACTGTACCCTCAAAATGTTTTACCAATGTATCAATCGGGTATTAAACTAGCTTGTCGTGGGTACCTTTAATCAGTCAGTCAGTCCTTCAGTTAGTCAAACTGAGTCAGTGTGTCAGTCCCGAGGAACGTCATGACTGACCCTGGAACATTGACTCAGTAATGGGTCAGGCGGTAACATGCAATCTAGTAAATAAATAAGAGAGACTTTCTTACCAAGTAATTCACTACACAATTTCTCGCTTTTACTCAGCATAATACACACACACACACACACACACACACACAGCGTGTGTGTGTGTATGTGTGTATGTGTGTGCGTGTATTCATAAGGGTAAGGACGTTTTCGTTGTGCTTATGGATTTGGAAAAGGCATATGATAAGGTGGATAAGCGAGCAAAGTAGCAGATGTTGCAAGCGTATGGAATATGTGCTGGGTTACTGAGAGGAGAGAAGTTTTTACAAGGATAATGAGGCTCAGGTTAGGTTATGTCCAGTAGAAGTTGGCCTTAGACAGGGATGCATGATGCCATCATGACTGTTTAATATATTTATAGACGGATTGTATAAGAAGTGAATGCTAGTATGTTTGGAGAGGTGTGGGATTAAAAGATAAAGAATCTAATACAATGTGGGAGTTGCCAGAGTTTTTCTTTTTTTTTTTTTTTTTGCTGATGACACTCTGCTTTTGGGAGATTCTGAAGAGATGTTGCAAAGGTTGGTGGACGAATTTGGGAGGGTATATATATATTTAAGAAATTAAACATGAATATATGAAAGAGCAAAGAGATGATAACATATAATTTAGATAATGAAAAATTAGATATCAGTTTGGAGGGAGGGAGTATGGAGGAAGTGAATGTGTTCAGATATTTGGGAGTAAACCTGTCAGTGAGTAGGTTTATGAAAGACGAAATAAACCACATAATTGATGAAAGGGAGGGGAAAGGTAGGTGGAACATTGAGGCATCTGTGGAGACAATGTTATCCACAGAGGCAAAAAAAGGGATAATTTGAGAGTATAGTGGTACCAACTCTCTTATACGAGTGTGAAGCATGGGTGGCTAATGTTGCAAAAATGAAGTGGCTGGAGGTAGTGATGTCGTGTCTGAGGGCAATGTGCAGTATGAATCTCATACAGAGAATTCGTAATTTAGAGAATAGGAAGAGGTGTGAAGTTACTAAAAGCGTTATCCAAAGGGCTTAGGAGGGGTTC